>NC_066530.1:20183809-20233809 GCF_024679095.1 Eriocheir sinensis
AAAGGGTAGGAAAGGTAAAGTAAGGGAAGGGAAGAGAAGGGAAGGAAAGGGATGGGAATGGAAGGGAAGGGAAGAGAAGGGAAAGGAAGGGAAGGGATGAGAAGGGAAGGAAAGGGATGGGAATGGAAGGGAATGGAAGAGAAGGGAAAGGATGGGAAGGGAAGAGAAGGGAAAGGGTGGGAATGAAATGGAAAGGAAAGAAAGGGATGGAAAGGAAGGAAAATGAAAGAAAAAGAAGTGAAGGGAAGGTATGGGAAAGGAAGGGAAGGAAAGAGAAGAATAGGGATAGGAGAGAAAGGGAAGGGAATAGGAAATATATGTGTGTGTGTGTGTGTGTGTGTGTGTGTGTGTGTGTGTGTGTGTGTGTGTATGTGTATGTGTGATATGCGCGTGGACGCCACCACCAAACCTCTCTCTCGCCTTCCATCTCTGGCACCAACAAGTTCTCGCGCTCTCTCGCTCACTCCCACCTCGACCGCCTCACCCACAACACACACGCTCCTTCCTCGCTCGCTCGCTGGGCCCTCCAACGCTAACTTTGGTGGACCCTCTTAGACGCCTCCGCCTCCCATCATCTCTTAATTTCTAAACGCCCAAAAGGAGACTAAACGGGTTCGCATGAGTGTTTTTTCGCATTCACGGTGCAGAAGAAGGGTCAAACTACCACCAGGGCCATAGAACTAGTAGTGGTGATGCCCAGAACAGTCCCTACGAAAGCCTTGTCAAATGTGTGTGTGCCTGGACCCTGAAGGGTTTAAGAACATGACCCAAAAGTTTATGTGCTTCGCTTTCTTTTCCTTCAAGACTATAAGGGAAAGTTAGTTAATTCTACATACGAAGTTCCTGAGAGTCTTGCGTATGTGTGTGTACCAGTGCTGTGTTGAAGGTTACTGGACTTAGCGCGGAGGAAACTTAACTTAATCTCCTCTTTCCTCCCCTTCAAGACTGAGTAAGGGAGAGTTTGTTAATCAGTTGTACATACGAAGTCACTAAAAACCTTGTGTATGTGTGTGTACCAGTGCTGTGTTGAATGTTATTTGGACTTAGCGAAGAGGAAACGTAACTTAATCTCCTCCTTCCTCCCCTTCAAGACTGAGTAAGGGAGAGTTTGTTAATCAGTTGCACATACGAAGTTCTTGAGAGCCTCGTGAATGTGTGTGTACCAGTGCTGTGTTGAATGTTATTTGGACTTAGCGAGGAGGAAACAACTGATATGAGGCACAGAACGGTGGCGTGTAGCTTGAGGTATGGTCCGTGAGGTAGTTCGTGGCTTCTTTGCGTGGCTGGAGAGCAAAATCTTGTGAGAGGAAGAGGAGGAGGCGGGGACATAGTGCTTCAGTGACTTGCAATATAACATTGTGCTTCGCCGAGTGACTGACTGGCGGAAACTGAAGAAAGAAGTATTAGTTTTGTCCGTAGAAAGAATTGTATTGTCTTTGGTTGTGTTTCCTGCAAGACTAAGAGAGAGAGAGAGAGAGAGAGAGAGAGAGAGAGAGAGAGAGAGAGAGACTTAGTGCTTCAGTGACTTGCAATGTAACACTGTTCCTCTCTGAGTGACTTGCCGACGGAAATTGAGGAAGTGTCGGTTTTATCTGAAAGGAAAAAATATTTGTTTGCCGAGTTCCCCGAAAAGACGAAGAGAGAGAGAGAGAGAGAGAGAGAGAGAGAGAGAGAGAGAGAGAGAGAGAGAGAGAGAGAGAGAGAGAGAGAGAGAGAGAGAGAGAGAGAGAGAGAGAGAGAGAGAGAGAGAGAGAGAGAGAGTGTTAATACCCTTGATCTGTAGTGCCTCAGTGACTTGCAATATATAACTGTACTGGAGGAGAAGCATTTATTATTGTACCTGAAGAGAGAGAAAAAAATATGTATGTTTGGCAAGTTGCTCTCAAAGGCTCAGAGAGAGAGAGAGAGAGAGAGAGAGAGAGAGAGTGTTAATACCCTTGATCTGTAGTGCCTCAGTGACTTGCAATATATAACTGTACTGGAGGAGAAGCATTTATTATTGTACCTGAAGAGAGAGAAAAAAATATGTATGTTTGGCAAGTTCCTCGAAAAGGCTAAGAGAGAGAGAGAGAGAGAGAGAGAGAGAGAGAGAGAGAGAGAGAGAGAGAGAGAGAGAGAGAGAGAGAGAGAGAGAGAGAGAGAGAGAGAGAGAGAGAGAGAGAGAGAGAGAGAGAGAGAGAGAGAGAGAGAGAGAGAGAGAGAGAGAGACTTAATACCCTTGATCTGTAGTGCCTCAGTGACTTGCAATATAAAGTTGTAGTGGAGGACGAAACGTAATGGAGGAGAAATATTAATGATTTTGTCAGAAGGGAGAAAAAAAATATTTGTTTCGGGTCACCCGCAAGACTGGGAGTGATAGAGACAGAGAGAGAGAGAGATATCACCTCTGACCTGCAGTGTTTCAGTGACTTAGTGCACAAACTTTGTAAGTGGAGGGCGGACCTTGAGAAAGGAGAAACATTAATTGTGTCTGAGGGTGTAAAATCCTTGGCTTGGCCTGAGTGTTGTTCCCCGTCAACCAGCGAGAGCTCAAGACGTCTGGTAATCTTTTCCGGCCACTGAGTTCATCCAGGCAGCGGTGCAGGCTTTTGCCGCCGCGGCCTGGCTGTCATTCCCGCTGCGAGCACCGCCTCAGAGTGAACCTGAGTACCCAGCGACCTTATCTCAAGCTGAACTTCTTGCTCTCAAGAAGACCCTCTCAAAGAACCCTCGAAAAAGGAATGGCTGCAAACAGAACCTTAAATAGAACCTGATATCACTGGTCCCCTCTCCAACCCTTCAAGAGAAGAACGTGAAACATGAAAAACCTGATACCCATGACACTTATACCCCAGTGCTAGGAAGAATGGCCCCGAAAAGATCATAAAATAGAAAAGAATTTAATACCGCAGATGCCCTCTGCAAACCTTCAAGAGAAGAGCCTGAAATATACTGACCCTAATACCACTGATACCTTCTCGGACCCTCAAAAGAAGGAGAACATGAAATAAAAAGAACCTAACTGACACCTTCTCCAGCCTCTCAAGAGAAGAATGGCAGCGAAAAGAACATAGAATAAAAGGAAAACTAATACCACCGACACCTGGTCCCCAGTACTAATAAAAATGGAAGCCTGGGCCGCCTCCAACATGAGCACTCTCTCCCCCTACGAGGACTTCAACGAGACTCTGTCGGCCCTGGTCACTCAGGCGCCCCTCGGGGACAGCATCGAGGGGGAGGACAGGTACAAGCCCTACCACCTGCGGCCGGAGACTTACCTGGTGCCTATCGTGTTTGCGGTCATCTTCGTAACGGGAGTCGTGGGCAACGGGGCGCTTATCTTCATGTTCCTCAAGCACCCCAAGCTGAGGTGAGTGGCGGGGGCTTTTACTTCGATGTTAGGTTCAAGAGAGTGACAAGGGCGTAAGGGGTGGAGTGATAGACATAGGAAAAGAGACAGTAAGAGGGTGGTTGGCAATTGGGTGTGTCTATGTAGGTGAGTGCCGTGGTGTGAGTGTTGCTTGGCCTTCGTGTGAGTTCTTCCATTGACTTATCATGAGGCGTGACGAGGGCATAGGGAAAGAGATTGTATGAGGGTGGTTGGCAATAGCAGTTCAGGGGTGTGACAAGGACATACAGAATAGAGTGACTGAAGTGTCTTGCTTTCCCTTGATGTTAAGTTTAGGGGCATGACATGGACGTAAGGGGAGATAGGATAAGGAAAAGGAAAGATATTGTAAGAGGATGGTTAGCAATGGGAGTTCAGGGGCGTGACAAGGACGAAAGGGATGAAAGAGTAAAGAAAAAGTAGAATAGGGTGGTTGAAACCGTGTGTATTCCTATATTCCTCAAACTCAAAGGAAAGACAGGATAGAGGAAAGAAAAGAAACAGACAGAGGGTAGTTAGCAATGGGAGTTCATGGGCGTGACAAGGACGAAAGGGATGAAAGAGTAAAGAAAAAGTAGAATAGAATGGATGAAACAGTGTGTGTATTCCTATATTCCTCAAACTCAAAGAAAAGACAGGATAGAGGAAGGAAAAGAAACAGACAGAGGGTAGTTAGCAATGGGAGTTCATGGGCGTGACAAGGACGTAAGGAATGAAAGAGTAAAGAAAAGGGGTAGAATAGGATGGTTGAAACCGTGTGTATTCCTATATTCCTCAAACTCAAAGGAAAGACAGGACAGAGGAAGGAAAGGAAACAGACAGAGGGTAGTTAGCAATGGGAGTTCAGGAACGTGACAAGAACATAAGGGAATAAATAAAATAAAAATGAAAGGGATTGTGAATAGGTGAGTGGCAATGTTAAGTTCAGGGTCATATCAATGTCATAAAGAAAAAAAAAGCGTAGAAATTATACCCGAGGAAGCGTCTGAGAACACCGATCTATATACAGTCATGAAAAGATATGGTCAGGAAGGGATTGAGGGTAAAGGAAAGAGGGGATTAGAATGCGTTTGTGGAGGTGTTACTCATTCTTTCCGCCTCACACACACCCTAAGGAGAATTAAGTCCTGTCCCCACGTCGCCCTGATCCTCTCTTATGACCCTAATTAGAATAAGAAGAAGGGGATTTAGCTGAAGGACGCAGATGGTGAGAGAAAGCTGATTCGTCAAAGAGGAGGGTATCAGAACACCTCTCCTCCCGAAATTGACCTCTCTTTCTCCCACCTCTCCTCCCGAAATTGACCTCTCTTTCTCCCACCTCTCCACCCGAAATTGACCTCTCTTTCTCCCACCTCTCCACCCGAAATTGACCTCTCTTTCTCCCACCTCTCCTCCCGAAATTGACCTCTCTTTCTGCCACCTCTCCTCCCGAAATTGACCTCTCTTTCTCCCACCTCTCCACCCGAAATTGACCTCTCTTTTGGCTACTCTTTACTTTTATCTTTTATAGGAGCGGCGAGTAGCGGGCTTTTTTTTTTGTACTCTTCTTATTGTCCCTGAGTCGTGTCCTCTAATGTTAAATAAAAAAGAAAAAGAAAACTCCTGAGCTTTTTGTTGGAGCAGCGAATAGCGGGCTTTTTTTTCATTATTGCTTCCTTTTTTTTAACCCTTGAGCTGCCTCCTTTGCTGTAGAAAAAAAGTCAAAGAAAGAAGTGAAGGAAGGGAAATAATTGACCTATCTTTCTTACAGTCTTCTCAGCTTTTTGTAGGAGCAGCGAATAACGGGCTTTTTTTTATTTTTTTATTATTGCTTCCTTTTTTTAACCCTTGAGCTGCCTCCTTTGCTGTAGAAATAAAAAGTCAAAGAAAGAAGTGAAGGAAGGGAAGGAAGGAAAGGAAGGAGTAAGAAGGGGATTAAACTGATGGACGCAAAGGGTGAGAGAAAGCTGATTAGTCAAAGGAAGAAGTAAAAGGAAGGGAAATGATGGGAAGGAAACCGATGGAAAGGAAAGAGTAAGAAGGGGATTAAACTGATGGACGCAAAGGGTGAGAGAAAGCTGATTAGTCAAAGGAAGAAGTGAAAGGAAGGGAAGTGATGGGAAGGAAACCGATGGAAAGGAAGGAGTAAGAAGGGGATTATACTGATGGACGAAGAGGGTGAAAGACAGCTGATTAGTACAAAGGGTAACAGCTCGTGAGAACAGATGTCAGGTATTTAGTGAAGAAGTGACACCTGTATTGAAGGACTGAAGGACGCAGAAGGTGAAAAACAGCTGATTAGTCGGGAAAGTGAAGGGAAGGAAAAAAGACGGTCATTCAGTCAGCCAGAAGGTAACAGCGCGTGAAAACAGATGTCAGATATTGAATGAAGAAATGTCAGTGGTATAGATTTGCCCTGACCTCATATTCCTCTATTACCAAGGTCTGTAGCCATCCATTCGCTTACTTCAATCCCTAACACTCTGTCTCCGCTTAAATCATACATTGTGGCCCGTATCGTAGGGTCTGAACCAAGGAGATCTATTATGCTTCAGCTCTCTTGTAACGCCCTGACTTCTTCCTTCTTCTTCCTCTATTCGCATCGTTCTGTAGCCCGGAATCAACGTCTTTCGCTGCTAAGTACTAAATTCCCTCCTATATCATACACTATGGGCCGTATCTTTGAGTCTCGACCTTACAAATGTACGCTTCAGGCCTTTTAAAACTCCCTAACCTCTTCTTTCTCTATCATCAAGGTCTTCTGTAGCCCTTATTCGATTCTATCCTTCCTTAGTACTCTGTTCCAGTTTATATCATACACTTCGGGCCGTATCTTAGGGTCTGAACCAAGGATATATATACTTCAGGTCTCTTATAATATCCTAACCCTTTCTTCCTCTATTATCAAGGCCTTCTGTAGCCCTTATTCGATTCTATCCTTCCTTAGTACTCTGTTCCAGTTTATATCATACACTTCGGGCCGTATCTTAGGGTCTGAACTAAGGGGATATATACTTCAGGTCTCTTATAATATCCTAACCCTTTCTTCCTCTATTATCAAGGCCTTCTGTAGCCCGATAATCGATTCTATCCTTCCTTAGTACTCTGTTCCAGCTTATATCATACACTACGGGCCGTATCTTAGGGTCTGAACCAAGGAGATATATACTTCAGGTCTCTTATAATATCCTAACCTTTTCTTTCTCTATTATCAAGGCCTTCTGTAGCCCTTATTCGATTCTATCCTTCCTTAGTACTCTGTTCCAGTTTATATCATACACTTCGGGCCGTATCTTAGGGTCTGAACCAAGGATATATATACTTCAGGTCTCTTATAACATCCTAACCCTTTCTTCCTCTATTATCAAGGTCCTCAGTGGCCCTCCAAGTCTATTCTCGGTCCAAATCCCTTTCCCCTCCCACATAAAACCTCTCCTTCATGCAATATAAACCAGACTAGCTTGCGTGTATGAGAGTTCCAGCCCACCTTGTCATATTCCTCTATTATCAAGGCCTTCTGTAACCCTCCAAGTCTATTCTCAGTCCTACTCCCTTTCTCCACCGTAACCCCTATGCTATGTGCTGTATAAACCTGGCCAGCTTGCACGTATGCTTGAGTCCCTGTCGATATGGCGTTGAGTTCAGCCATTCGTTCACGTGATGGATATGTATGACCACCGCGACCTTATTTGCCTTTCATATTGGTCTCTGTTACAACGAGTCCTAAATTGCGTATGATATGGCCTGGATGGGTGTACGAATGTGACCCAGTTAATAATATGTCACTGTGTACACTCGTTGATTCGCAAGATGCTAATGAAGTTTTTCGTCTCTTATATTCGTTGTCAAAGGTTCAGGGGTCTTGTCTATAGCCTGGTTGGTTTGGCTGTGTGAATGTGACCTAGTTAATAATATGTTACTGGGTACACTCTCTCATTCACACGACGGATATGAAGTGAGGCTTTTCGCATTGATATTCTTTGTGGAAGGTTCATTATGCTTCCTTATATTGGCGTTGGTTTGGGTATATGATGGTGACTTAGTTAATAATATGTTACTGGGTTCACTCTCTCCTTCACACGATGGATATGAAGTGAGGCTTTTCGCATTGATATTCTTTGTGGAAGGTTCATTATGCTTCCTTATATTGGCGTTGGTTTGGGTATATGATGGTGACTTAGTTAATAATATGTTACTGGGTTCACTCTCATTCACACGATGGATATGAAGTGAGGCTTTTCGCATTGATATTCTTTGTGGAAGGTTCATTATGCTTCCTTATATTGGCGTTGGTTTGGGTATATGATGGTGACTTAGTTAATAATATGTTACTGGGTTCACTCTCATTCACACGATGGATATGAAGTGAGGCTTTTCGCATTGATATTCTTTGTGGAAGGTTCATTATTGGTCTTTATATTGGCGTTGGTTTGGGTATATGATGGTGACCTAGTTAATAATATGTCACTGGGTTCACTCTCTCCTTCACACGATGGATAGAAAGTGAGTTTTTTCGAATTTAATTTTAATGGTAAGGGTTTAGGAGTCTTATTGGCAGCCTGGTTTGCTTTGGGTATAGGTTAGGTTAGGTTAGTGATATCAAGTGACATTTCTTTGTCTATATATTCCTTCTGGGTTGTTCAGAGTTGTTGTGGCCGTTGCTTGGCTGTCATTTTAGCGTCAAGGGAACTGAGAATGCTTCGGACAACACGAGTAGAGGAAATTAAGTGATATAAAGTGTTTAACGAGCCAGCGTCTCATGTAGAATGCATGAGTTTTTTGTGGTAAGCACGCATATGAGGGAAGAACACACACACACACACACACACACACACACACACACACACACACACACACACACACACACACGCGCGCGCGCGCATACGCACACGCACATCTTTTCTCCCTAATCCAGACGTAGCTACGCATCGATTCTATAAATAAACACACACACACACACACACACACACACACACACACACACACAGATTTCCTAGCAATTGCCTGACCTAAATATCGATTCTGATGCATAAGTAAACATATCATACACACATACATACACACATACATACATACATACATACATACATACATACATACATATACATACGAGGCTTCCCTTTTGACAGCCTAAACGTCACTCAAGCTTATTAAGACTCCTCCTCCTCCTCCTCCTCCTCCTCCTCCTCTTCCTCCTCCTTCTCCTCTTCCTCCTCCTCATCTTTTTTTATTTTCTTTCTTCTCTTCATCCTTTTCCCACAACTGCTACTACCCCATTTTCTCTTCTTCCTCCTCCTCCTCCTCCTCTTCCTCCTCCTCCTCCTCGTAAAGCTATCCATTACCTCGCGCTGGACAAGACAGATTGGTATGGCGTCCCGTTTGCCCCTGGTGCTGATGGTGGTGGTGATGGTGGTGGTAGTGATAGTGGTGGTGGTGATGGTGGTGGTGGTGATGATGGTGGTGGTGATGGCTTTGTCCTTCTCGTCCTGGCGGTGGTCGTGGTGGTGGTGGTGGTGGTGGTGGTGGTGGTGGTGGCGGTGGTGGTGTTGGTGATGCCTTTGTCCCTCTCTTCCTGGTGGTGGTGGTGGTAGTGATGGTGGTGGTGGTGGTGGTAGTGATGGTGGTGGTGGTGTTGGTGATGGCTTTGTCCCTCTCTTCCTGGTGGTGGTGGTGGTAGTGATGGTGGTGGTGGTGTTGGTGATGGCTTTGTCCCTCTCGTCCTGGTGGTGGTGGTGGTGGTGGTGATGGGTTTGTCCCTCTCTTCCTGGTGGTGGTGGTGGTGGTGGTCGTGCTATAGATTGAAGCTTATGTGGGTCGTCTTTATGTGTGTTTGAAATGGCTAGCTCCTCTCTGTCTCTCTCTCTCTCTCGTCGCCGGGTAAGACGCAGAAGCAGCAGTCTTTTTTGTGTGTGGATGAATTCACGTTCCGCGGCGATGCTGATTAAAGCCTCTACTCAAGCTAATAGTCCCGGGTCACCAGGGAACGCGCGCGCACACACACACACACACACACACACACACACACACACACACACATAGGTACACACGCACACACACATAAACAACTCCCCACTCCACCCCCCCCCCCCACACACACACACATACACACGTAGAACTATTGACAAATGGAGCTGTTTAAACTCAGAGGAGGTTCAAGAAATGGTAGAATGAGCATTAGGAGACAGTAAAGGTTGTAGTGGACTTTTGCTTAACTTACGAGAAAGACTAGACGAAGAAACAGAAAAATAACCCGGGTAGATAAACACATAGCTAAGGTCTTGATAGTAAGTGAGTGGATGAGAGAGAGAGAGAGAGAGAGAGAGAGAGAGAGAGAGAGAGAGAGAGAGAGAGAGAGAGAGAGAGAGAGAGAGAGAGAGAGAGAGAGAGAGAGAGAGAGAGAGAGAGAGAGAGAGAGAGAGAGAGAGAGAGAGAGAGAGAGAGAGAGAGAGAGAGAGAGAGAGAGAAGCATCAAGTAACAGTCTAAGCCGGGCGAACTCTTACTAAGCTTACAAGACAGACTAGACACAGAGAGAGAGGCAGAAGGAAAACCCGGGTAGGCAAACACAGCGAAGATCTTGATAGTGAACGAGACGGGAAGAGAAGCATCAGAGAAAAGTCGTGGGTGGGTGGGACGAACCTTTCAGTAACGAGGCACCACACTGTCACGTTTCCCTTGTACTAGCCGCCCCCGTAGAGTCCTATAGATGACAGAGGAATGACATGGGTAGACAAACACAACTAAGGTCTTGATAGTGAACGAATGGAAGGAAAAGAAGCATTAGAGAACAGCCGTGGGTGGGTGGGACGAACCTTTCAGTAACGAGGCACCACAGAGTAACGTTTCCCTTGTATAAGCCGCCCCCGTAGAGTCCTATAGATGACAGAAGGATGACATGGGTAGACAAGCACACAGCGAAGGTCTTGATACTGAACGAGAGGGGAAGAGAACTATTAGAAAACAGTCGTGGATGAGTGGGACGAACCTTTCAGCCACGAGGCACCACAATGTCACGTTTCCCTTGCATAAGCCGCCCCCGTAGAGTCCTATAGATGACAGAAGGATGGCATGGGTAGACAAACACAGCGAAGGTCTTGATAGTGAACGAGACGGGAAGAGAACTATTAGAGAACAGCCGTGGGTGGGTGGGACGAACCTTTCAGCCACGAGGCACCACAATGTCACGTTTCCCTTGCATAAGCCGCCCCCGTAGAGTCCTATAGATGACAGAAGGATGGCATGGGTAGACAAACACAGCGAAGGTCTTGATAGTGAACGAGACGGGAAGAGAAGCATCAGAGAAAAGTCGTGGGTGGGTGGGACGAACCTTTCACTCACGAGGCACCACACTGTCACGTTTCCCTTGTATAAGCCACCCCCGCAGTCTTCAAGTCCCCATCTGTCGTTCCTTACCTCTGGGTGACTTACCTTTTTAATCATCTACCTTACGAGACGGACGCACCGCTGATCCTTGGCTAGATGCCCACGGAGTCTCGTCTTGTCAATAATAACTGTACAGCACCTACCTACCTATATACATACATACATACATACATGCACACTCTCTCACACACACACACACACACACACACACCACATGAGCGATGAGCGAATATGAAGACTCTCTCTCTCTCTCTCTCTCTCTCTCTCTCTCGCTCTAATCACATTCCGCCACCTGTTACGTTCGTGATGTCGTTAGCGAGTTGGAAAATCTCTTAAACTTGAACTTAAACTTGGGTCATGAGGCAAGAGTAACTGCGTGAAGGGACAGACCGACACCCTCACCTTCTCCTCCACATTCTGATTTACCGTCTTCCTCAAAGTTAGTGGAATTTTTTTTGTTTGTTTTTTCTTCCTCTCTTTGCAGCGGAGTTTATTTTTCGTTCTTACTGACCTTCCTTTCTCTCTCTCGTGTGTGTGTGTGTGTGTGTGTGTGTGTGTGTGTGGAGGGGGGGGGGGGGTGTAACTTCCGATTCTGGGTCCATTTCGGCGCCCAAGCACACCTATTTGCCAAGGCTTTCGTATATAGTTGGATTTGTGGGCATTTCCTGGGGTAGTTTTATGCCCCTTGTGGTAGTTTGACCGTTCTTCTCTCCCATGAACCTAGACAAACACTTATTAGAACCCGATTCATCCTCTTTTTGGCCTTTGGAAATAGTTGATTTGAGAGGCTTCGGAAGCATCTGGGAATACCGCCACTGGTTGTAAGGTCAGTGAGTTTGTTGCTGCGGTGGGGAAGGAATTGGGTAGATGGCTTTTGCAGGAGACTCTATTTTTCCTTTTTCCTATCCCGTGTGTGTGTAACTTCCTGGTTGTAAGTTTAGTCACACTTTAGTGGATTTATTTCTGCGCTGGGAAAGGAATCGGGCAGATGGCTTATGCAAGGGATTTATTTTCCCTCTTTCATATCCCGTGTGTGTGTAACTTCCTGGATATATCACGGTTTTTGTCTCTTCTGACCCTGGTTGTAAGTTTAGTTGGTTTATTTCTGCGGTGGGGAAGGAACTGGCTGGGTGTTTTTGCAAGGGACTTTATGTGTGGTCGTATTACTCAACATTTCGTTGCTAAAGTTCACACATTTGACAAGGCTTTCGTAGGAGTTTGGGACATATCCAGGGGTAGTTTTATGACCCTGGTGGTAGTTTGATCCTTCTTCTGAACCGTAAACCTAAAGAAACACTCATAGGAACAGGATTGATCCCCTCTTTGACCTTTAAAAATAGTTCACGTGAGAAGCGAAAATGTCTTATTATACCGACCTATGTCTCCTCTTCCCTACCCCGTTTAACATTTCTCCCTCCTTTTCTCTTCTCCTGAACGCCCGTGGTAACCGGAAAGACTTATGTGGCTGACTATGCGTGTGGGTGGGAGGGGGGAAGGAAGGGACAGGATATCATCTTATTACTGATTTCATAGAAGGAGAAGACGAAGAAGAAGAGGAGGAGGAGGAGGAGGAAGAAGAGGAAGAGAGAGAGAGAGATGAGAGCTCTGTGTGTGTGAGAGAGAGAGAGAGAGAGAGAGAGAGAGAGAGAGAGAGAGAGAGAGAGAGAGAGAGAGAGAGAGAGAGAGAGAGAGAGAGAGAGAGAGAGAGAGAGAGAGAGAGAGAGAGAAATACTTATAGGTCACTCCATGTCAGTTCACAATTCACTAGTTTCTTCTTTCTCTCTTTCTTTTCTCTCTCTCTCCCCCCCTTTCTCTCTCTCTCTCTTGCTATCTATTTATCTATCTGTCTATCTATCTGTGTTGTTTCTTTCTCTCTTCGTGTTGGTCATTTTTCATCCGCGTCATCTTACTGGCCTAAGGGCGACGCCAATTAGGACGCGGGTTGAAGATGCCGTTCAAGAGAGAAAGAGAGAGAGGGAGAGAAAGAGAGAGGGGGGGAGCATCTTATTTCTCTTGTTACCAATGTATTAAGTTTAGATAGATAGATAGAGAGAGAGAGGGGAGATTGTCGAAAGATAATGATTCAAGGCTCAATTTATTTTTATATAATTCTCTCTCTCTCTCTCTCTCTCTCTCTCTCTCTCATTAAGCTGATTTAGTATAGCTACCTAACTGCAATTTCCCCTGACAAATACTCGTCTGAAGGTCACTTGCATAACATTACTATTAACAGATCATCATAAGCATTACCATAACAGCGTATTAATGGCGACAAACTCTGCATATGTATAAAGACCATCAAATAATTACAATGGATGAGGTTATTAGACTCCCTTCCCTTTGCCCTGTGGCCCGGGGTAATGGGTTCCTGCTTACCATAGGCTCAAGGGGCAGTGTGACGGAGATGAGCACTGTGGCCACGCGTAGGTATAGTGTATGCCGCAAACTTTAACTATACCTTTCCCTTGCCTTCAGTATCACTCCAGGCTGTACACGTTATATTATACTCGTTCCCTGTGTTACTTGGTTCAGTTCTTTCAAGGAGGCAGTTCACTAATTTTCTTCTACTCAAAAATTATCACATTCTCTTCTCTTACTCCTCCTGCTCTCCCTCCGCTTGGCTGCTTATCATTATAACTCTTGTCTACACACGTTAATACTCAGCGCCTGTGTCAGCATGTTCAGTTCTTTCAAAGGGGGCACTACGCTAATTTTCTCCAACTCAAAAATTACTACATTCTCTTCACTTACGTACTCCTCCTCCTTTCCCTCTTCTTAGCCGCCTTTCATTATAACTCTTGTCTACACACGTTACTACTCAGCGCCTGTGTCAGTATGTTCAGTTCCTTCAAGGGGGTCCTATGCTAATTTTCTCCAACTCAAAACGATTACATCCCCCTCACTTACCCCTCCTCCTCATCCTCTGCATGTCTATATCACCCTTGTCTACACACGTTACTACTCCGCTCCTGTGTCAGCTCTTTCAAGGGGGCCCTGCACTAATTTTCTGCCGCTCAATACACGTGAGGTAATTGGTAATCGCAGTTCTTTTCACGCTTGTCTGGGCCTTTCATAGTCACTTCGCTTAATTAGAGAGAGAGAGATAGAGAGGCGAGTCAGTCATGTTTTTATATGCAGGGTGAGGGAGGGCATGAATGGAGAGAAAGAGAGGGAGAGAGAGATAGAGAGAGAGAGAAATAGATATATATATATATATATATATATATATATATATATATATATATATATATATATATATATATATATATATATATATATATATATATATATACATATATATATATATATATATATATATATATATATATCACACTTTTTTCCCACTATTTTCCATTGCATAAAAAACTATTTATTGAAAAAATAAAAAAAATAACAGAAGGGAAAAAGAACATGAAGCGAGCAAGGGAAGGAGAGAAAATGAGCCTCAAAGAGTATAAAATATAACCCACATTTTTCCTTCCTTTTCCGTTCATATAAAAACTGTATTGGTTAAAAAATGGAAAAAAGTTAAAAAAAATCTCCTCCCGCACTGGATCAAAGGCTCCTTGAGGCACCCATGGCCGCGGCGCCTCCCTCCCTCCCTCCCTTCCTTCCCTCCCTTGACTTTCTGTTTTTTTCTTCCTCCAACTCTTAATTTCTTTCCTCCATAATGACGCAAACCTTAGATGCATACGCTGACTTTTCTCTCTCTCTCCCTTCCCTTCCTTTCTTCCTTCCCTCCTTTCTTCCTTCCTTCCCTTCCTCCTTCTCCCTTCCTCGTTTGTTCATTTTCTCCCTCCTTCTCCCTCCACCTCCCTTCTCTCTCCCTCCTCCCACCTTTCCTTCTCCCTCCACCTTCTCTCTCCCTTCCTTCCTTCCTTCCTCTTCTTCCTCCCAACCTCTATGCATATTCACAAAACATCAGGGTCAGAGGAGGAGGAGGAGGAGGAGGAGGAGGAGGAGGAGAAGGGGGAGGAGGAAAAGGAGGAGGAGGAGGAGGAGGAGGAAAAGGAGGAGGAGGAGGAGGAGGAGGAGGAGGTAAAGAAAGCAATGAAAATTAAAAAGTAAGAGGGCGCTTTAACGAGTCAGGGGAGAGGAGGAGGAGGAGGAGGAGGAGAGAGAGAGAGAGAGAGAGAGAGAGAGAGAGAGAGAGAGAGAGAGAGAGAGAGAGAGAGAGAGAGAGAGAGAGAGAGAGAGAGAGAGAGAGAGAGAGAGGAGAGAAGAGGGAAGTAGGATGGAGGGACAACTTTTCCTCCTCCAGAGTATGAAAAATCGGAGGAAGGAAGGACAGAGAGAGGGAGATAAAAGAGGGAGAGAAAGAGAGAGAGAGAAAAAGTTAGGGAGAGAGAGAGAGAGAGAGAGAGAGAGAGAGAGAGAGAGAGAGAGAGAGAGAGAGAGAGAGAGAGAGAGAGAGAGAGAGAGAGAGAGAGAGAGAGAGAGAGAGAAAAGAAAGGAGAAGAGAGGAAGTGACGAAATGGCAAAGAGGGGAAGAGGAGGACGAGGAGGAGGAGGAGGAAGGAGAGGAGAAGGAGAAGAGGAAGAAAAAAAACTAGAATATAGGAAAGTGAAGATAAAATAAGTAAATGGAGGAAGGAGGAAGAAGAGGAAGAAGGAAGAGGAAGAGAGCAGGAAAAAGAGAGGAAGAGGAAAAAGGAATTGAAGAGAAGGAGGAGGAGGAGGGAGAGGAGGAGATGAAGGGTAAGAGAAAGAGGAAAAAGAGGAGAGGAGGAGGGAGAGGAGGAGATGAAGGGTAAGAGAAAAAGGAAAAAGAGTAGAGCAAGAGGGAAAAAAAAAAGTGGGTATGTTAAACTAGGAGGAGAAGAAGAAGAAGAAGAAGAAAGAACAAGAAGAAGAAGAAGCAGAAGAACAAGAACAAAAAGAGAAAAAAAACAAGAACAAGAAGAAGAAGAAAAAGAAGAAGAAGAAGAAGTAAAAAAAAAAGAACGAAGGAAAGAAAGAAAAACGAATATGCAAAAAATAAGAGGCAAAAAATATATATACATAAGTCAAGCGGAGAATTACAACTTCCCCGAAACTAAAAATATATTCTCGGGTACAAGTCGCTTCATCACTTATCCTTAATTCTCACCGGACCCTAATTCTTCTTCTGCCCTTTAGTTTTTGGCAGGGAATTTTTTTTTTTCTCATGTTAATATTATGGACTGACTGACTGACTGACTGAATGAATGAATGAATTAATTAATTAATTAATGGATGACTGACTGACTGACTGACTAGATGATTGACTGATTGACTGACTTGACTGGCTGATTGACTGACTGACTGGCTGGCTGGCTGACTGACTGACTGACTGACTGAATAAATGAATGAATTAATGAATGACTGGCTGACTGACTGACTGACTAGATGACTGACTGATTGACAGATTGACTGACTGACTGACTGACTGACTGGTTGACTGACTAAACACACACACACACACACACAGACACACACCGATTGCTATTGACAAACGGAACGGTCTGAATCCTGCCGGGCCTCAAGCGACGAGCATTTCACGAACTCAGAGATAAAGGGGAATGAATATAGAGACGGGGACATGACAATACACACACACACACACACACACACACACACGGCGCCCAAGCACACACACATTTGGCAAGGCTTTCGTAGGAGTTGTGGGGGGCATTTCCAGAGGTGGTTTTACGAAACAGGTGGTAGTTTGAGCTTTCGTCCGTACCATAAACATGAAAGAACACTCACTAGAATATTACTAATCTTATTTAATTGTTGACTTTGAAAATATAGTTAATGCAGAGTTTATTTGAGGAGGAAACTGGCAGGGGATTGAGTCTAGCACGTAATCAGACCATGGTGAATGCCCCCCTCCCTTGCAAATATATTCAGACTGTTGCTCACTTGATCCGTCACGGTTGAGAGTCGCGTCCAAGCAGAATGTAGGAGTAGGTTTTAGGGCTCCTGGCAGCTCCTGGTATCTCCGTCATCATAAAGCTCTCAAGCGCTGCACTCCGTCTCGCTCTGTCTGTGCCATAAAGTGTGAATTTTTTCCCTCGTTTCTGGCAGCCTCTTCCTCCTCCTTGCTTCTCTTCTTGAGCCTGGAGAAATATCTGTTGTTTGGCCGCGGAAGCGTAATCATATTTCTCCGTCGCTGTTTGTATTGCTGTCCGGAGGCGTGCAGAAGGAAATGAAGAAAGTTAGATGTGATGATTTGTTGAGTTTAGCCGCGACAAACTCGTCTGAGAGTAAGGCCGAGGGCATCGTGGTAGCATTTCACTGTTTCCTCTTGTAACCTCTAGCAGAGTTAATGGCTGAGTGGTTAGCGTGCCTGCGCCATTGATTTGATGATTGCTTGAGTCTTTCCTTCAAACGTCTCAGTATTAATCTAGAGTCTAGATATTACCTTCACGACTGAGCAATGCCAAAGCCTTATAACATGCACGTATTAATTAAGAGCTCACTCTGTGCCTACCGTCCCCCGTCTGGCATTAAGCTAAACCTCACGCACAGATTAGTCCAGTCATAGAAGATTCCGGCGCCGTGAATAGCTAAGGAGACACCCACCCATCCCAGACGAGCATCACGCCAGCCACCACACAGATACTGAGAGCTAGCTGTGTGCCTGTCTTCCCGCGTCAGGTATTAGCCTAAATCTCCCTCTCAGTTTAGTTCACTCGCAGCGGATTCCGGCGCCGGTGAACAGCTCTCATAGGTCGGCATTCTTAGACACAACAAACCCTAATATCAACGATTTCTAAAGGCAAAAAAAGGGGCAAAATGCATTCTCATTAATATTTTTTTGGAATTCATGGTACAGAAGCCTTGTTAAACTACCACCAAGGGGATAAAACTACCACTGGAAATGCCCACAAACTCCTACAAAAGCCAAAACGTAAAATACTATGGACCTACATAATCCAAAGCCAGACAGCATCACGCCAGCCACCACAGAAGCCGCGTAGTCCGCCCCTATACGATAAGGCTCAAACGGGCTTACGTCGAGGGTCCCATCACACACAACTGGATTCAGGAGTGCCGGGAGAGCCAACCAGTCAGGCGGGAGACATCACACGGACGCGTAGGATACACGACGCTCCCCATAGGACACTTACACAAGATTGGTCGGCCCACACACAGCTCAGGTCACTCACACACACACACACACACACACACACTCACATCACCGCTGTCATAGCATACAGGTGCCATAAAACTGCCTCGCCCGCCTAGTAACTGTGACAGGCGTAGTAATGGGTCTTGTTTACGATGTTGGTCCCTATACGCTGAGGGTACCTTGCCTTGCCGTAGACTTTAAAGAGAGAGGGAGAGACGGGGAAAAATACCTATAGTTGAAATTCTTATCTATTCTGGAGTAAAAATGGAAGAAGGAAAACAAAAAAGATAAGACTGTGATGTTATGTTGAATGTAAAAAGAGAAAGAGAAATAAGACGGAAATAGAGTTGAAATTCTAATCAGTTCGAAGATATGTTTAGGATTAAGAAAGGAAGAAGAAAAACGGAGAAATAAGACCTCTGATAAGCGTAGTAATGGATCTTGTTAATGGTGTCTGTCCCAATACGCTAACGTTACCTTGCCTTGCCTTGCCTTGCCCTAGACTTTAAAGAGAGAGAAAGACAGGGAAAATAGTTGAAATTCTTATCAGCTGGAAGGCAGTTTCGAGAGTAAGAAAGGAAGGAAAATTGAAAACAAGAACTTTGTCAGACGTAGTAATGGATTGTTGCTGTTCACGTTAACTTGCCATTTAATATAAAGAGAGAGAGAGAGAGAGAGAGAGAGAGAGAGAGAGAGAGAGAGAGAGAGAGAGAGAGAGAGAGAGAGAGAGAGAGAGAGAGAGAGAGAAAGACTTAATCTGGACTTCCAAACAGTCGCTTATACACTTGCCAACTCAAATAGCACTCATATTTACCTTAATGATTCTCTCTCTCTCTCTCTCTCTCTCTCTCGCTCGCTCGCTCGCTCAACTGAACTCTGTAACATTTATTTCCCAATCACGCGAACTTTAATATTTTCATTGCGTCAGATTGCAAGAGAGAGATTTCTATTACACAAGCGCTCGCAGGGACGGGTTGGTGGGCGACGTGTTGGAACAGCAGTGCTTAAAGCTTGGTAAAAATTAATATTGCGAAATAGGTCATAAGCAGCCTGGAAAAAAGTGGCGTGTAGGAATTCTGTTTTTCATATAAATATATTTAGGGGGAAGGCGTTTTACAGTTTGCTGGCTCTTGTTGTTGTTTTTTGTTGTTTCTATTGACGAAGTAGGCTGTAGGTAATAGTCTTTTTTTTTTCCTAGCCTATGACACCGGTAGGCATTTTTGCTAGGACGCCGCGAGCAATTTTATTTTTAGTGGTGCCATCTTGCTTAGCTCATTCTGCCCCCCGTAGCTCAATCTTATCCCTCTTTATAGAGCATATCTAGAGTCTGGGTTGATAGGTGGTCTTCAGGACAGCATGGGGTAGTCATGGGCCACTCGGCGGTGACTGAAAATTGTCAGCTTTTAGCGGCGGGCGGTACTCGAACTCTGGTGTTCCAGGACGCCGCACCCGCACGCTGACCACTCATCCACCATCTACCCAAACTCTATAAAAGTGTATGATGAAAACCTGATACATAGTGGACATTCCTTTTGTTATTACCACTTAACGTATGTCACTATTACAACAGGTGAGCGACACGACTACAGTGAAGGGTATGTCATAGTCGGTACAGTCGCTTGAACCCATTCATGACGCAGCTTAGTATACAAAATCAATCATCCGTTCGTCTCCTCGTGCAGATTAATTCATTACGTAGTGGATATTCCTCTTATTTTTATCGTTCCTGGCATGTCACTTTCGCCACAGCTGAGCGACACTATACAGATAATGGCAACGGTACAGTACAGTCGCTTGAACCCATGACGCAGCTTATGTACGCAGAATTAATCATTCCATCGTCGCTTCGTGCAGAAATAGCCACAGTTAAGCAACACGACCACAATGAAGGGTATGGCATAGTTAGTACAGTAGCTTGAACCCATGACGCAGCTTATGTACACAGAATTAATCATTCCATCGTCGCTTCGTGCAGAAATATCCACAGTTAAGCAACACGACCACGATGAAGGGTATGGCATAGTTAGTGCAGTAGCCTGAACCCATGACGCAGCTTATGTACGCAGAATTAATCATCCCATCGTCGCTTCGTGCAGAAATAGCCACAGTTAAACGACACGACCACGATGAAGGGTATGGCATAGTTAGTACAGTAGCTTGAACCCATGACCCAGCTTATGTACACAGAATTAATCATTCCATCGTCGCTTCGTGCAGAAATAGCCACAGTTAAGCAACACGACCACGATGAAGGGTATGGCATAGTTAGTACAGTCGCTTGAACTCATGACGCAGCTTATGTATATACACAAAATTAATCATCCCATCGTCGCTTCGTGCAGAAATAGCCACAGTTAAGCGACACGACCACGATGAAGGGTATGGCATAGTTAGTACAGTCGCTTGAACCCATGACGCAGCTTATGTACACAGAATTAATCATTCCATCGTCGCTTCGTGCAGAAATAGCCACAGTTAAGCAACACGACCACGATGAAGGGTATGTCATATAGTTAATACACTCGCTTGAACCCATGACGCAGCTTATGTATATACACAAAATTAATCATCCGTTCGTTGCCTCTTGCAGATTAATTCATTAGCGCTGCCGTCATTCGAAATAGGTGAGAGGCGGACGCTTCTAAGAATACCGTCCTGTATGTAGCTTTTTTCCTCTTATTTTTATCAAGTACTCCATGTTCCTAGCCACGGTTGAGCGACACGACCCAACTTATGTATACAGAATTAATCATCCCTTCGTCGCCTCGTGCAGATTAATTCATTAGCGCCAGCGTGTTACTGCCAGCGCCGCGTCAGCACTCCTGGGCCCGTCGGTGTTCTGAGACGCCTCCACCCCTCGCATCAACAACTTTCAAAGGCCAAAAAGATCAATCTGGTTCTAATGAGTGTTTTCTTAGGTTCACGGTGCAGAAGAAGGGTCAAATTACCACCAGGATCATACAACTAACCCTGGAAATGACACAAACTCTTATAGGAAAGCCTAGTTAAATCGGATTCTCATGAGTGTTTTCTTTGGTTCACGGTGCAGAAGGAGGGTCCCACTGCATGGCGCACCAGGATCATAAAACTACCCATGACACAAACTCTTACACGAAAGCCTTGTTAAATATGTGAGTCAGGGTGGCGATAGGTTTGAGAATATACCCCGTGCAGCAAGAGCAAGGGTGAGGGCGTTTGTGAGGCCACGACCCCATGCGGTAAAAAAAGGTTTAGGCAAAAATATTCACGGATGCAAATTGGCGGCGTGTGTTCCGTGAGCCGTGAGCCACGTGTAAGCATTCTTCGTCCAGCGGCGGAAAAAGAGGAAGGTCTGTCCACTGGGGGCCTCAGCTCGCCCTCACACACTACACGATGTTCCTGCGAGGTTTTGCATGTAGTGTGTGTAAGGGAAGGAGGGAGGAAGGGAGGGAGAGAGAGAGGGTAGAGGGAGGAGAGTACAGAAGGAATGAGTGGTTGAAGGAGGGAAGGAAGGAAGGAAGGAAGGAAGGAATGGAGGATGGAAAGAAGGAATTAAGGAAGGTTAGGTGTGTTGGGGGGGGAGGAGGGATATGTGTGTGTGTGTGTGTGTGTGTGTGTGTGTGTGTGTGTGTGAGAGAGAGAGAGAGAGAGAGAGAGAGAGAGAGAGAGAGAGAGAGAGAGAGAGAGAGAGAGAGAGAGAGAGAGAGAGAGAGAGAGAGAGAGAGAACATGCGGGCGTCTCTTTAAAATCAAGCAAAAAAAAAAAAAACAGACGCTGGTATTTGGGCTTCCGTCTTATTGCATTTTTTTTCTTTTTTTCTTTTTTCCGTTTTTATTCCATTTCCTTTTATTTTCCTTCCTATTTCTGTCTTTTTTTTCTTCTTTATTTCTCCAGGGATTAATCTCACCCGTATTCTTGTGGGAGGAGGCGGAGGAGGAGGAGGAGGAGGGGCGGGCTCTTCTTGTGGCTGCAGGCGCTGGAAAGAGGAAGGAAGGAGGAGGAGGAAGGAAACAAGAAGGAGGAGTAGGGAGGAGGGAAGGATGGAAGGGAGGGAGAAAGAAGGGGAGTAGGAAGGAAGAAGAAAGAAAGAAAGAAGGAAGGAAGAAAGAGGATGCATGGAAGAAGGAGGAGTAGGGAGGAGAGATGGAAGGAAGGGAGGGAGCGAGAGAGGGAGAAAGAAGGGGAGTAGGAAGGAGGAAGGAAGAAGGAAGAAAGAAGGAAGGAAGGAAGAAAGAGGATGCATGGAAGACGGAGGAGTAGGGAGGAGAGAAGGAAGGAAGGGAGGGAGCGAGAGAGGGAGAAAGAAGGGGAGTAGAAAGGAGAAAAGGAAGGAAAGAAGGAAGGAAGAGAAAAGAAAAATAAGGTTACTTCTGGTCATTTTTTTTCTCTTCTCTTTTATTATTTTTTTATTATTATTAAATCTATTCTCTTTTTATCTATCTATCTCTATCAATCAATCATTTCAACCATTCATCCCTTCACTCATTACTATGTTTTCATTATCCTTAACCTACTTCATTCATGCTCTCTGTATATGTATGTGTATATGTATGTATGTATGTCTGTATGTAAACAAACTCCAACATCAAAGCAACAGAACTCCCTGCCTATACCCTTCACACTACGTCTCAGGTCGACAGGTGGCGCTAACTAGCAAGCCAAGTCACACACACACACACACACACACACACAGACACACAAAGACACACACACACACAGGTGGCGGCGGCAGGTGCTGAGGGCAAGGCATTAAGCGGCTGTCAATACCTTGTTGTCGCCCCCTAGCTATTGGTACCGCGAGCTGAGCCGCGTATATTCCCTTGCCGAACGTGAAAATGGTACCAAGCGTTCTCAGGGTACTCGATAACCGGGGTCACGTGCGTTGTTCTGGGCCTGGGAGCAAAACAAGACGGCTAGGGAAGGTGTGTAGCATGTGTAAGGGTATAGGAGGTCATGGAAGCGGTTGGCGTATAATGTTTTCCAGCCATGAGAAAGGTAGAGAAGTGAATTAAAGAGGAGATATAGTGGAAGAAATATTGGATTCTGGCCCTTTTCAAATGTTGCTCTAGTTTCCTTTTTAGCAGTAGAGAGAGAACAACTATTTTTTCGTCTATTATAAGTTCATTTTCAAACTAAGAGGCAAAATAAGTTAGCTATAGGGAAGGAGTGTAGTGTTTGTATGGAAGAAATATTGGGTTCTGGGCCTTTTGAAATGTTGCTCTTGTTTCCTTTTTAACAGTAGAGAAGAACAACCATTTTTTCGTCTATTATCAGTTCATTTTCAATCTAAGAGGCAATATATGATAGTTATAGGGAAGGTGTGTAGTGTTTGTATGGGAGAAATGAAAGATATATTGGGTTCTGGCCCTTTTCAAATGTTGCTCTAGTTTCCTTTTTAGCAGTAGAGAGAGAACAACTATTTTTTTCGTCTATTATCAGTTCATTTTCAAACAAGGAGGCAATATAAGATAGCTATAGGGAAGGTGTGTATATAGTGTTCGTATGGGTGAAGAAGGCATTCTAATCGGTTTCCATTGGCAGAGTAAAGAGGAATTAGGAAGAGTCGAAAGTAAGATGCAGTGAGTAATATGTGTTTGGGTTAAGGAGATATTTCGAGCCATTTACATATATAATGTTTAATGAAATAAGAGAGGCAAAGGAGAGTAGTAGGAAGTAGTAGTAGTAGTAGTAGTAGTAGTAGTAGTAGGAGGAGGAGGAGGAGGAGAGATGGAAGGAAGGAAAGGTGAAAGGAAGCAATTTGGAGGATAACTTTCATTTCTCTGTTTTTCTTCCTCCTCGTTATTTTTTTTCTTCTCTTCTTCTTCCTCTTGTCCTCGTCCTTCTCCTCCTCCTCCTCTTCCTCCTCCTCCTCCTCCTCCTTCACTCCTTTTTCTTCCTCCTTTCCGCTCCTTTCTCTCCTCATTTCCTGCTGCTTCTTAAACGCCCCTCCTCCTCCTGTTCCTCCTCTTCCTCCTCCTCCTCCTCCTCCTTCTCCTCCTACCGCCTTCATCTCATCCTGATTTTTCCTTTCACTTCGTTACTTCCTCCTCCTCCTCCTCCTCTTCCTCCTCCTCCTCCTCCTCATCCTCCTCATCCCTCTTAGCCTTTTCACTTATCATTTTGTTCCTCCATCTCTCCACTTTCCCTCCCTCCTCCTCCTCCTCCTCTCAGATAGCTTTTCTGATTGTGGCATTGCATCTCTCTCTCTCTCTCTCTCTCTCTCTCTCTCTCTCTCTCTCTCTCTCTCTACGTATATATTTCTCTCTTTCCCTATGTATTTCTCTCTCCTTCTCTCTCCCTCTCTCTTTCTCTCCTTTCGTAAGTATTTCTTCCCAAATTACAACAAAGAATTCACGTGAAGCTTCCTTTTAATACCATATAGCACGCACATCAATCCGTACGCACTCCAAATAGCACGCAGACGTAATTAAATACCACGGGCTCCAGTTAGCGCGCGGGCCCCAGCGGCACCTCACCGAGAAACAAAATGGCGACCTGCTGGGTAAATTTACTAGACTCCGGCCCTGCCACCCCTTAATGCCCCGCCTCTCCGGGCTAAACACGATGCAGTCGATTCCTGTACATTAGATTAGGAGAAATTCCTCATCCTCTTCTTGTGGCCGGTCGAAAGCTGGCCGAAAGCTCTCTGATCCTCGATAGCGTCGCATACTCGAGGTGGTTTCACGGCGGTGCTCATAGTCTGCGTTCACCCTCGAATTCTTGTATCGCTCACCCCTCTCCACCGCTCCATGCAGGGCCTAATACCCGCTGGTTTTTATTCCATTCGTGTTGTAATGCGTGTTGCAGTGTATGAGGGTGCTTGTCTTGCGTGTCTGGGGCTCCTGTGTGCTGCCCGGCGTGACCTCAACGGGAAATTCTTGCGAAGCGTCATGGTCCTGCGAATGCCTTACGAAATATCTCGCCTTCGCTTTCCTCTCGAGGCGTGGAGAGGTGGAGAGACATTACGTATCAAACATCTACAGACGGCATCTCCCCTTATTATACCACTGCTCCCAGGGCATTGTTATGAAGCCCCAAGCCTTTCAGTACGTGTAAGAAGGTATTCTATTTGCGGAGGGGGACGAGGAGAACGGACAGAGAGCAAGGTGTGGGTCGTAGGAAGGCTTTACAGTGAGCCCCGACGTAGGAACCCAGCCAGCTATGTCCGGCCTGCCACTTCTCTCTCCCCTGGTCACTGATTCACATCGTTATGCAGAGGCAACAAGGGCGATTATAGAAAGGCTGCTTTGCTTTGCGCCCTTAGCTCACGCCTTCCTCCATCCCGGGAAGTGGAGAGACAATTGGTATCACACACCCACAGATAGCATTTCCCTTCCTTGTATAACTGTCTTCAGGGCGTTGTTATGTAGCTCCAATTCTTACTGTACGTGTAAGAAGATGTATTATGGTGGAGGAGGGCAAGAAAGAGGGACAGAGTGCGAGATGTGGGTCGTAGGAAGGCCTTACAGTGAGCCCCGACGCAGCAATCCAGCCTGCCCTGTCCGGCCCGACACTTCTCTCTGTCCCTTAGTCGCTAATTCACGGCTTAATACAAAGTGGCGACAAGGGTGAATAAAGAGAGCCTGCTAACGCCATTAGCTCGCGCCTCCCTCCAACCCGGGACGTGGAGAGACGATACATATCAGACACCCACAGATAGCATTTCCCTTCCTTGTATCACTGCTTTCAGGGCGTTGTTATGTAGCTCAAAGCCTTTCTGTGTCTGTAATTAGGTGTTTTAAAGAGGAGGAGACCGAGGAACAGGGACAGAGAGAAAGATATGGGTAGTAAGGAGGCATAACAGCGTGCCACGACGTAGCAACTCAAGCGGTATACCCAGGAAGGGTTGTGCGCATGGAGGTATTATAACCTCCCATAATACCTCCATGCACTCACCACACGCCTATTCTTGGTCATATTCATGTGTTCCAGGCACATCACTTCTTCACTTCTTCGTTATACTGGATTACATTACGTACGGTGATATATATATATATATATATATATATATATATATATATATATATATATATATATATATATATATATATATATATATATATATATATATATATATATATATATATATATATATATATATATATATATATATATATATATATATATATATATATATATATATATATATATATATATATATATATATATATATATATATATATCTATATATATATATATATATATATATATATATATATATATATATATATATATATATATATATATATATATAATATAAAATATATATATAAAATATATATATATATATATATATATATATATATATATATATATATATATATATATATATATATATATATATATATATATATATATATATATATATATATATATATATATATATATATATATATATATATATATATATATATATATATATATATATATATATATATATTTATATATATATAGTTGATCCAGTTTCTAAGACAAATATTTCAGCGGTAGAAAATTTACAGAAGAAAAACCCTAATAAATAATAGGAAGTTGTATATAGTTGATCCAGTTGCTAGGAAAAATATTTCAGCGGTAGAGAAATTTACAGAAGAACCTTAATAAATAATGGGAGGTATATATTCCTGTATTTTTCCTTTTCTTTCCTTTTCGTCTTTGTTTTACTCGTGTTTTCCTCTTTAAAGACAGTTAAGAAAAGACGTAACGGACGGTTTTGCTGTTGGCGACGTTAATAATTCTTCGCCGGACAAAAGAAAAAAACAAAAATAAATCTTCGTTATACTGGATTATATTACGTTCGATGAAATATATATATATATATATATATATATATATATATATATATATATATATATATATATATATATATATATATATATATATATATATATATATATATATATATATATATATATATATATATATATATATATATATATATATATATATATATATATATATATATATATATATATATATATATATATATATATATATATATATATATATATATATATATATATATATATATATATATATATAGTTTATCCAGTTTCTAAGACAAATATTTCAGCGGTAGAAAATTTACAGAACAGAAACCCTAATAAATAATCCGACGTTTTATATAGTTGATCCAGTTGCTAGGAAAAATATTTCAGCGGTAAAGAAATTTAAGAAGAACCTTAATAAATAATGGAAGGTACATACTATTCCTGTATTTTTTTCTTTTCTTTCCTTTTCGTCTTTCTTTTTTTCTTGTGTTTTCCTCTTAAAAGACAGTTAAGAAAAAACATATCGGACGGTTTTGGTGTTAGCGACGTTAATAATTCTTGGCCGAAATAAAGAAAAAAACAAAAATAATTCTTCTTTATACTGGATTACATTACGTACGGTGAATTAAAGTGATATATATATATATATATATATATATATATATATATATTTATATATATATATATATATATATATATATATATATATATATATATATATATATATATATATATATATATATATATATATATATATATATATATATATATATATATATATATATATATATATATATATATATATATATATATATATATATATATATATATATATATATATAAATAATAGGAGGTTATATAGTTGATCCAGTTACTAGGAAAATTATTTCAGCGGTAGAGAAATTTACTGAAGAATCTTAATTAATAATGGGAGGTACATACTATTCCTGTATATTTTCTTTTCTTTCCTTTTCGTCTTTGTTTTACTCGTGTTCTCCTCTTAAAAGACAATTAAGAAAAAACATATCGGACGGTTTTGGTGTTGGCGACGTTAATAATTTTTGGCCGGACTAAAGAATAAAACAAAAATAAATCTACGTTATACTGGATTACATTACGTACGGTGAATAATATATATATATATATATATATATATATATATATATATATATATATATATATATATATATATATATATATATATATATATATATATATATATATATATATATATATATATATATATATATATATATATATATATATATATATATATATATATATAGTTCATCCAGTTTCTAAGACAAATATTTCAGCGATAGAAAATTTACAGAACAAAAACCCTAATAAAAAAAAGGATGTTGTATATAGTTGATCCAGTTGCTAGGAAAAATATTTCAGCGGTAAAGAAATTTACAGATGAACCTTAATAAATAATGCGATGTACATACTATTCCTGTATTTTTTCTTTTCTTTCCTTTTCGTCTATGTTTTACTCGTGTTTTCCTCTTAAAAGACAGTTAAGAAAAAACATATCGGACGGTTTTGGTGTTGGCGACGTTAATAATTCTTGGCCGGACTAAAGAAAAAAACAAAAATAAATCTTCCTTATACTGGATTACATTACGTGCGGTGAATTAAAGTGATATATATATATATATATATATATATATATATATATATATATATATATATATATATATATATATATATATATATATATATATATATATATATATATATATATACATATATATATATATATATATATATATATATATATATATATATATATATATATATATATATATATATATATATATATATATATATAGATATATTATCCAGTTTCTAAGACAAATATCTCAGCGGTAGAAAATTTACAAAACAAAAACCTTAATAAATAATAGGAGGTTCTATATAGTTGATCCAGTTGCTAGGAAAATTATTTCAGCGGTAGAGAAATTTACTGAAGAATCTTAATTAATAATGGGAGGTACATACTATTCCTGTATATTTTCTTTTCTTTCCCTTTCGTCTTTGTTTTACTCGTGTTCTCCTCTTAAAAGACAATTAAGAAAAAACATATCGGACGGTTTTGGTGTTGCCGACGTTAATAATTCTTGGCCGGACTAAAGAATAAAACAAAAAAAAATCTACGTTATACTGGATTACATTACGTACGGTGAATTAAAGTGATATATATATATATATATATATATATATATATATATATATATATATATATATATATATATATATATATATATATATATATATATATATATATATATATATATATATATATATATATTATATATAGAAAATATATATAGAACAAAACCCTAATAAAAAAAAGGATGTTGTATATAGTTGATCCAGTTGCTAGGAAAAATATTTCAGCGTTAAAGAAATTTTCACACGAACCTTAATAAATAATGCGAGGTACATACTATTCCTGTATTTTTTCTTTTCTTTCCTTTTCGTCTATGTTTTACTCGTGTTTTCCTCTTAAAAGACAGTTAAGAAAAAACATATCGGACGGTTTTGGTGTTGGCGACGTTAATAATTCTTGGCCGGACTAAAGAAAAAAACAAAAATAAATCTTCTTTATACTGGATTACATTACGTGCGGTGAATTAAAGTGATATATATATATATATATATATATATATATATTTATATATATATATATATATATATATATATATATATATATATATATATATATATATATATATATATATATATATTGTTGATCCAGTTTCTAAGACAAATATTTCAGCGGTAGAAAATTTACAGAACAAAAACCCTAATAAATAAAATGAGGTTGTATATATTTGAACCAGTTGCTAGGAAAAATATTTCAGCGGTAGAGAAATTTACGGAAGGACCTTAATAAATAATGGGAGGTACATACTATTCCTGTATTTTTTCTTTTCTTTCCTTTTCGTCTTTGTTTTGCTCGTGTTTTCCTCTTAAAAGACAGTTAAGAAAAAACATATCGGACGGTTTTGGTGTTGGCGAGTAATAATTTTGGCCGGACTAAAGATAAAAAACAAAATAAATCTTCGTTATACTGGATTACATTACGTACGGTGAATATATATATATATATATATATATATATATATATATATATATATATATATATATATATATATATATATATATATATATATATATATATATATGTATATATATATATATATATATATATATATATATATATATATATATATATATATATATATATATATATATATATATATATATATATATATATATATATATATATATATATATATATATATGTATATATATATAGTTGATCTAGTTTCTAAGACAAATATTTCAGCGGTAGAAAATTTACAAAACAAAAACCTTAATAAATAATAGGAGGTTGTATATAGTTGATCCAGTTGCTAGGAAAATTATTTCAGCGGTAGAGAAAATTACTGAAGAACCTTAATTAATAATGGGAGGTACATACTATTCCTGTATATTTTCTTTTCTTTCCTTTTCGTCTTTGTTTTACTCGTGTTCTCCTCTTAAAAGACAATTAAGAAAAAACATATCGGACGGTTTTGGTGTTGGCGACGTTAATAATTCTTGGCCGGAATAAAGAATAAAACAAAAATAAACCTACGTTATACTGGATTACATTACGTACGGTGAATTAAAGTGATATATATATATATATATATATATATATATATATATATATATATATATATATATATATATATATATATATATATATATATATATATATATATATATATATATATATATATATATATATATATATATATATATATATATATATATATATATATATATATATATATATATATATATATATATATAGTTCATCCAGTTTCTAAGACAAATATTTCAGCGGTAGAAAATTTACAGAACAAAAACCTAATAAAAATAGGATGTTGTATATAGTTGATCCAGTTGCTAGAAAAATATTTCAGCGGTAGAGAAATTTAAAGAAGAACCTTAATAAATAATGGGAGGTACATACTATTCCTCTATTTTTTCTTTTCTTTCCCTTTCGTCTTTGTTATACACGTGTTTTCCTCTTAAAAGACAGTTAAGAAAAAACATAGTGGACGGTTTGGTGTTGGCGACGTTAATAATTCTTGGCCGGACTAAAGAAAAAAACAAAAATAAATCTTCGTTATACTGGATTACATTACGTATGAATTATATATATATATATATATATATATATATATATATATATATATATATATATATATATATATATATATATATATATATATATATATATATATATATATATATATATATATATATATATATATATATATATATATATATATATATATATATATATATATATATATATATATATATATATATATATATATATATATATATATATATATATATATATATATATACATACTATTCCTGTATTTTTTTCTTTTCTTTCCTTTTCGTCTTTGTTTTTCTTGTGTTTTCCTCTTAAAAGACAGTTAAGAAAAAACATATCGGACGGTTTTGGTGTTAGCGACGTTAATAATTCTTGGCCGAAATAAAGAAAAAAACAAAAATAATTCTTCTTTATAATGGATTACATTACGTACGGTGAATTAAAGTGATATATATATATATATATATATATATATATATATATATATATATATATATATATATATATATATATATATATATATATATATATATATATATATATATATATATATATATATATATATATATATATATATATATATATATATAGTTGATCCAGTTTCTAAGACAAATATTTCAGCGGTAGAAAATTTACAAAACAAAAACCTTAATAAATAATAGGAGGTTGTATATAGTTGATCCAGTTGCTAGGAAAATTATTTCACCGGTATAGAAATTTACGGAAGAACCTTAATTAATAATGGGAGGTACATACTATTCCTGTATATTTTCTTTTCTTTCCTTTTCGTCTTTGTTTTACTCGTGTTCTCCTCTTAAAAGACAATTAAGAAAAAACATATCGGACGGTTTTGGTGTTGACGACGATAATAATTCTTGGCCGGACTAAAGAATAAAACAAAAATAAATTACGTTATGCTGGATTACATTACGTACGGTGAATTAAAGTAATATATATATATATATATATATATATATATATATATATATATATATATATATATATATATATATATATATATATATATATATATATATATATATATATATATTTATATAATATATATATATATATATATATATATATATATATATATATATATATATATATATATTCATCCAGTTTCTAAGACAAATATTTCAGCGGTAGAAAATTTACAGAACAAAAACCTAATAAAAATAGGATGTTGTATATAGTTGATCCAGTTGCTAGGAAAATATTTCAGCGGTAGAGAAATTTAAAGAACCTTAATAAATAATGGAGGTACATACTATTCCTGTATTTTTCTTTTCTTTCCTTTTCGTCTTTGTTATACACGTGTTTCCTCTTAAAAGACAGTTAAGAACAAACATATCTGACGTTTTTGGTGTTGGCGACGTTAATAATTCTTGGCCGGACTAAAGAGAAAAACAAAAATAAATCTTCGTTATACTGCATTACATTACGTACGGTGAATTATATCTATATATATATATATATATATATATATATATATATATATATATATATATATATATATATATATATATATATATATATATATATATATATATATATATATATATATATATATATATATATATATATATATATATATATAATAAATATATAAATAGGTTGTATATATTTGATCCAGTTGCTAGAAAATATTTCAGCGGTAGAGAAATTTACAGAAGAACCTTAATAAATAATGGGAGGTACATACTATTCCTGTATTTTTTCTTTTCTTTCCTTTTCGTCTTTGTTTTGCTCGTGTTTTCCTCTTAAAAGACAGTTAAGAAAAAACATATCGGACGGTTTTGGTGTTGGCGACGTTAATATTTTTTGGCCGGACTAAAGATAAAAACAAATATAAATCTTCGTTATACTGGATTACATTACGTACCGGGAAGGATATTGATATGTATATATATATATATATATATATATATATATATATATATATATATATATATATATATATATATATATATATATATATATATATATATATATATATATATATATATATATATATATATATATATATATATATATATATATATATATATATATATATATATATATATATATATATATATATATATATATATATATATATATAGTTGATCCAGTTTCTAAGACAAATATTTCAGCGGTAGAAAATTTACAAAACAAACACCTTAAGAACTCCTTGGAGGTTGTATATAGTTGATCCAGTTGCTAGGAAAATTATTTCCGCGGTAGAGAAAAGTACTGAAGAACCTTACTTAATAATGAGAGGTACATACTATTCCTGTATATTTTCTTTTCTTTCCTTTTCGTCTTTGTTTTACTCGTGTTCTCCTCTTAAAAGACAATTAAGAAAAAACATATCGGACGGTTTTGGTGTTGGCGACGTTAATAATTCTTGGCCGGAATAAAGAATAAAACAAAAATAAACCTACGTTATACTGGATTACATTACGTACGGTGAATTATATATATATATATATATATATATATATATATATATATATATATATATATATATATATATATATATATATATATATATATATATATATATATATATATATATATATATATATATATATATATATATATATATATATATATATATATAGATATATATATATATATATATATATATATATATATATATATATATATATATAGTTTCTAAGACAAATATTTCAGCGATAGAAAATTTAAAGAACAAAAACCCTAATAAAAAAAAGGATGTTGTATATAGTTGATCCAGTTGCTAGGAAAAATATTTCAGCGGTAAAGAAATTTACAGATGAACCTTAATAAATAATGCGATGTACATACTATTCCTGTATTTTTTCTTTTCTTTCCTTTTCGTCTATGTTTTACTCGTGTTTTCCTCTTAAAAGACAGTTAAGAAAAAACATATCGGACGGTTTTGGTGTTGGCGACGTTAATAATTCTTGGCCGGACTAAAGAAAAAAACAAAAATAAATCTTCCTTATACTGGATTACATTACGTGCTGAATTATATATATATATATATATATATATATATATATATATATATATATATATATATATATATATATATATATATATATATATATATATATATATATATATATATATATATATATATATATATATATATATATATATATATATATATATATATATATATATATATATATATATATATATATATATATATATATATATATATATATATATATATATTGTATATATTTGAACCAGTTGCTAGGAAAAATATTTCAGCGGTAGAGAAATTTACGGAAGGACCTTAATAAATAATGGGAGGTACATACTATTCCTGTATTTTTTCTTTTCTTTCCTTTTCGTCTTTGTTTTGCTCGTGTTTTCCTCTTAAAAGACAGTTAAGAAAAAACATATCGGACGGTTTTGGTGTTGGCAGAGTTAATAATTTTTGGCCGGACTTAAGATAAAAACAAAAATAAATCTTCGTTATACTGGATTACATTACGTACGGTGAATTATATATATATATATATATATATATATATATATATATATATATATATATATATATATATATATATATATATATATATATATATATATATATATATATATATATATATATATATATATATATATATATATATATATATATATATATATATATATATAGGTGATCCAGTTTCTAAGACAAATATTTCAGCGGTAGAAAATTTACAAAACAAAAACCTTCATAAATAATAGGAGGTTGTATATAGTTGATCCAGTTGCTAGGAAAATTATTTCAGCGGTAGAGAAATTTACTGAAGAACCTTAATTAATAATGGGAGGTACATACTATTCCTGTATATTTTCTTTTCCTTCCTTTTCGTCTTTGTTTTACTCGTGTTCTCCTCTTAAAAGACAATTAAGAAAAAACATATCGGACGGTTTTGGTGTTGGCGACGATAATAACTCTTGGCCGGACTAAAGAATAAAACAAAAATAAATCTACGTTATACTGGATTACATTACGTACGGTGAATTAAAGTGATATATATATATATATATATATATATATATATATATATATATATATATATATATATATATATATATATATATATATATATATATATATATATATATATATATATATATATATATATATATATATATATATATATATATATATATATAGTTCATCCAGTTTCTAAGACAAATATTTCAGCGGTAGAAAATTTACAGAACAAAAACCCTAATAAAAAATAGGATGTTGTATATAGTTGATCCAGTTGCTAGGAAAAATATTTCAGCGGTAGAGAAATTTAAAGAAGAACCTTAATAAATAATGGGAGGTACATACTATTCCTGTATTTTTTCTTTTCTTTCCTTTTCGTCTTTGTTATACACGTGTTTTCCTCTTAAAAGACAGTTAAGAAAAAACATAGCGGACGGTTTGGTGTTGGCGACGTTAATAATTCTTGGCCGGACTAAAGAAGAAAACAAAAATAAATCTTCGTTATACTGGATTACATTACGTACCGTGAATTATATATATATATATATATATATATATATATATATATATATATATATATATATATATATATATATATATATATATATATATATATATATATATATATATATATATATATATATATATATATATATATATATATATATATATATATATATATATATATATATTTATATATATATATATATATATATATATATATATATATAGTTGATCCAGTTTCTAAGACAAATATTTCAGCGGTAGAAAATTTACAGAACAGAAACCCTAATAAATAATCCGACGTTTTATATAGTTGATCCAGTTGCTAGGAAAAATATTTCAGCGGTAAAGAAATTTAAAGAAGAACCTTAATAAATAATGGAAGGTACATACTATTCCTGTATTTTTTTCTTTTCTTTCCTTTTCGTCTTCGTTTTTCTCGTGTTTTCCTCTTAAAAGACAGTTAAGAAAAAACATATCGGACGGTTTTGGTGTTAGCGACGGTAATAATTCTTGGCCGAAATAAAGAAAAAAACAAAAATAATTCTTCTTTATACTGGATTACATTACGTACGGTGAATTATAGTGATATATATATATATATATATATATATATATATATATATATATATATATATATATATATATATATATCTATATATATATATATATATATATATATATATATAGATATATATATATATATATATATATATATATATATATATATATATATATATATATAGTTGATCCAGTTTCTAAGACAAATATTTCAGCGGTAGAAAATTTACAAAACAAAAACCTTAATAAATAATAGGAGGTTGTATATAGTTGATCCAGTTGCTAGGAAAATTATTTCACCGGTATAGAAATTTACGGAAGAACCTTAATAAATAAATGGAGGTACATACTATTCCTGTATATTTTCTTTTCTTTCATTTTCGTCTTTGTTTTACTCGTGTCTTCCTCTTAAAAGACAGTTAAGAAAAAACATACCGGACGGTTTTGGTGTTGACGCCGTTAATAATTCTGGGGCGGACAACACAATAAAAAAAAAATATATTACCTTATGCTGGATTACATTACGTACGGTGAAATAAAGTAATATATATATATATATATATATATATATATATATATATATATATATATATATATATATATATATATATATATATATATATATATATATATATATATATATATATATATATATATATATATATATATATATATATATATATATATATATATATATATATATATATAGTTCATCCAGTTTCTAAGACAAATATTTCAGCGGTAGAAAATTTACAGAACAAAAACCCTAATAAAAAATAGGATGTTGTATATAGTTGATCCAGTTGCTAGGAAAAATATTTCAGCGGTAGAGAAATTTACAGAAGAACCTTAATAAATAATGGGAGGTACATACTATTCCTGTATTTTTTCTTTTCTTTCCTTTTCGTCTATGTTTTACTCGTGTTTTCCTCTTAAAAGACAGTTAAGAAAAAACATATCGGACGGTTTTGGTGTTGGCGACGTTAATAATTCTTGGCCGGACTAAAGAAAAAAACAAAAATAAATCTTCTTTATACTGGATTACATTACGTATATGAATATATATATATATATATATATATATATATATATATATATATATATATATATATATATATATATATATATATATATATATATATATATAGTTGATACAGTTTCTAAGACAAATATTTCAGCAGTAGAAAATTTACAGAACAAAAACCCTAATAAATAAAAGGAGTGTGTATATAGTTAATCGAGTTGATAAGAAAAACATTTCAGCGGTAGAGAAATTTAAGAAGAACCTTAATAAATAATGGGAGGTACATACTATTCCTGTATTTTTTCTTTTCTTTTCTTTTCGTCTTTGTTTTGCTCGTGTTTTCATCTTAAAAGACAGTTAAGAAAAAACATATCGGACGGTTTTGGTGTTGGCGACGTTATTAATTCTTGGTCGGACTTAAGAAAAAAACAAAAATAAATTTCGTTATACTGGATTACATTACGTTAGGTGAATTAATGATATATATATATATATATATATATATATATATATATATATATATATATATATATATATATATATATATATATATATATATATATATATATATATATATATATATATATATATATATATATATATATATATATATATATATATATATATATATATAGTTGATCCAGTTTCTAAGACAAATATTTCAGCGGTAGAAAATTTACAAAACAAAACCTAATAAATAATAGGAGGTTGTATATAGTTGATCCAGTTGCTAGGAAAATTATTTCAGCGGTAGAGAAATTTACTGAAGAACCTTAATTAATAATGGGAGGTACATACTATTCCTGTATATTTTCTTTTCTTTCCTTTTTCGTCTTTGTTTTACTCGTGTTCTCCTCTTAAAGACAATTAAGAAAAAACATATCGGACGGTTTTGGTGTTGACGACGATAATAATTCTTGGCCGGACTAAAGAATAAAACAAAATAAATTACGTTATACTGGATTACATTATATATATGAATATATATATATATATATATATATATATATATATATATATATATATATATATATATATATATATATATATATATATATATATATATATATATATATATATATATATATATATATATATATATATATATATATATATATATATATATATATAGTTCATCCAGTTTCTAAGACAAATATTTCAGCGGTAGAAAATTTACAGAACAAAACCTAATAAAAATAGGATGTTGTATATAGTTGATCCAGTTGCTAGGAAAAATATTTCAGCGGTAGAGAAATTTACAGAAGAACCTTAATAAATAATGGAGGTACATACTATTCCTGTATTTTTCTTTTCTTTCCTTTTCGTCTATGTTTTACTCGTGTTTTCCTCTTAAAAGACAGTTAAGAAAAACATATCGGACGGTTTTGTGTTGGCGACGTTAATAATTCTTGGCCGGACTAAAGAAAAAACAAAATAAATCTTTATACTGATTACATTACGTGATATATATATATATATATATATATATATATATATATATATATATATATATATATATATATATATATATATATATATATATATATATATATATATATATATATATATATATATATATATATATATATATATATATATATATATATATATATATATATATATATATATATATTGATCCAGTTTCTAAGACAAATATTTCAGCAGAAAATTTACAGAACAAAACCCTAATAAATAATATGAGGTTGTATATAGTTGAACCAGTTGCTAGGAAAAATATTTCAGCGGTAGAGAAATTAACAGAAGAACCTTAATAAATAATGGGAGGTACATACTATTCCTGTATTTTTTCTTTTCTTTTCTTTTCGTCTTTGTTTTGCTCGTGTTTTCCTCTTAAAAGACAGTTAAGAAAAAACATATTGGACGGTTTTGGTGTTGGCGAAGTTAATAATTTTTGGCCGGACTAAAGATAAAAACAAAAATAAATCTTCGTTATACTGGATTACATTACGTACTGTGAATTATATATATATATATATATATATATATATATATATATATATATATATATATATATATATATATATATATATATATATATATATATATATATATATATATATATATATATATATATATATATATATATATATATATATATATATATATATATATATATATACACATAGTTGATCCAGTTTCTAAGACAAATATCTCAGCGGTAGAAAATTTACAAAACAAAAACCTTAATAAATAATAGGAGGTTCTATATAGTTGATCCAGTTGCTAGGAAAATTATTTCAGCGGTAGAGAAATTTACTGAAGAACCTTAATTAATAATGGGAGGTACATACTATTCCTGTATATTTTCTTTTCTTTCCTTTTCGTCTTTGTTTTACTCGTGTTCTCCTCTTAAAAGACAATTAAGAAAAAACATATCGGACGGTTTTGGTGTTGCCGACGTTAATAATTCTTGGCCGGACTAAAGAATAAAACAAAAATAAATCTACGTTATACTGGATTACATTACGTACGGTGAATAAAAGATATATATATATATATATATATATATATATATATATATATATATATATATATATATATATATATATATATATATATATATATATATATATATATATATATATATATATATATATATATATATATATATATATATATATATATATATATATATATATATATATATATATATATATATATATATATATATATATATATATATATATATATATATATATATATATATATATATATATATATATATATATATATATATATATATATATATATATATATATATATATATATATATAGTTCATCCAGTTTCTAAGACAAATATTTCAGCGGTAGAAAATTTACAGAACAAAAACCCTAATAAAAAATAGGATGTTGTATATAGTTGATCCAGTTGCTAGGAAAAATATTTCAGCGGTAGAGAAATTTAAAGAACCTTAATAAATAATGGGAGGTACATACTATTCCTGTATTTTTTCTTTTCTTTCCTTTTCGTCTTTGTTATACACGTGTTTTCCTCTTAAAAGACAGTTAAGAAAAAACATAGCGGACGGTTTGGTATTGGCGACGTTAATAATTCTTGGCCGGACTATAGAAAAAAACAAATATAAATCTTCGTTATACTGGATTACATTACGTACCGTGAATTATATTGATATGTATATATATATATATATATATATATATATATATATATATATATATATATATATATATATATATATATATATATATATATATATATATATATATATATATATATATATATATATATATATATATATATATATATATATATATATATATATATATATATATATTGTTGATCCAGTTTCTAAGACAAATATTTCAGCGGTAGAAAATTTACAGAACAAAAACCCTAATAAATAAAATGAGGTTGTATATATTTGAACCAGTTGCTAGGAAAAATATTTCAGCGGTAGAGAAATTTACAGAAGAACCTTAATAAATAATGGGAGGTACATACTATTCCTGTATTTTTTCTTTTCTTTCCTTTTCGTCTTTGTTTTGCTCGTGTTTTCCTCTTAAAAGACAGTTAAGAAAAAACATATCGGACGGTTTTGGTGTTGGCGAAGTTAATAATTTTTGGCCGGACTAAAGATAAAAACAAAAATAAATCTTCGTTATACTGGATTACATTACGTACGGTGAATTAAAGTGATATATATATATATATATATATATATATATATATATATATATATATATATATATATATATATATATATATATATATATATATATATATATATATATATATATATATATATATATATATATATATATATATATATATATATATATATATATATATATATATATATATATATATATATATATATATAGTTCATCCAGTTTCTAAGACAAATATTTCAGCGATAGAAAATTTACAGAACAAAAACCCTAATAAAAATAGGATGTTGTATATAGTTGATCCAGTTGCTAGGAAAAATATTTCAGCGGTAGAGAAATTTACTGAAGAACCTTAATAAATAATGGAGGTACATACTATTCCTGTATTTTTCTTTTCTTTCCTTTTCGTCTATGTTTTACTCGTGTTCTCTTAAAAGACAGTTAAGAAAAACATATCGGAGTTTTGGTGTTGGCGACGTTAATAATTCTTGGCCGGACTAAAGAAAAAACAAAATAAATCTTCGTTATACTGGATTACATTACGTGCGGTGAATTATATATATATATATATATATATATATATATATATATATATATATATATATATATATATATATATATATATATATATATATATATATATATATATATATATATATATATATATATATATATATATATATATATATATATATATATATATATATATATATATATATATATATATATATATATATATATATATATATATATATATATATATATATATATATATATATATATATATATATATATATATATATATATATATATATATATATATATATATATATATATATATATATATATATATATATATATATAGTTAATACAGTTTATAACACAAATATTTGCGCAGTCGAAAATTTACAGAACAAAACCCTAATAAATAATATGAGGTTGTATATATTTGATCCAGTTGCTAGGAAAAATATTTCAGGTAGAGAAATTTACAGAAGAACCCTAATAAATAATGGGAGTTACATACTATTCCTGTATTTTTTCTTTTCTTTCCTTTTCGTCTTTGTTTTACTCGTGTTTTCCTCTTAAAAGACAGTTAAGAAAAAACATATCGGACGGTTTTGGTGTTGGCGACGTTAATAATTCTTGGCCGGACTAAAGAAAAAAACAAAAATAAATCTTCGTTATACTGGATTACATTACGTACGGTGAATTACATATATATATATATATATATATATATATATATATATATATATATATATATATATATATATATATATATATATATATATATATATATATATATATATATATATATATATATCCAGTTTCTAAGACAAATATTTCAGCGATAGAAAATTTACAAACAAAAACCTTAATAAATAATAGGAGGTTGTATATAGTTGATCCAGTTGCTTGGAAAATTATTTCAGCGGTAGAGAAATTTACTGAAGAACCTTAATTAATAATGGGAGGTACATACTATTCCTGTATATTTTCTTTTTTTCCTTTTCGTCTTTGTTTTACTCGTGTTCTCTCTTAAAAGACAATTAAGAAAAACATATCGGACGGTTTTGGTGTTGGCGACGATAATTTTGGCCGGACTAAAGAATAAAACAAAAATAAATCTACGTTATACTGGATTACATTACGTATATATATATATATATATATATATATATATATATATATATATATATATATATATATATATATATATATATATATATATATATATATATATATATATATATATATATATATATATATATATATATATATATATATATATATATATATATATATATATATATATAGTTAATCCAGTTTCCAAGACAAATATTTCAGCGGTAGAAAATTTACAGAACAAAAACCCTAATAAAAAATAGGATGTTGTATATAGTTGATCCAGTTGCTAGGAAAAATATTTCAGCGGTAGAGAAATTTAAAGAAGAACCTTAATAAATAATGGGAGGTACATACTATTCCTGTATTTTTTCTTTTCTTTCCCTTTCGTCTTTGTTATACACGTGTTTTCCTCTTAAAAGACAGTTAAGAAAAAACATAGCGGACGGTTTGGTGTTGGCGACGTTAATAATTCTTGGCCAGACTAAAGAAAAAAACAAAAATAAATCTTCGTTATACTGGATTACATTACGTACCGTGAATTATATATATATATATATATATATATATATATATATATATATATATATATATATATATATATATATATATATATATATATATATATATATATATATATATATATATATATATATATATATATATATATATATATATATATATATATATATATATATATATTGTTGATTCAGTTTCTAGGACAAATATTTCAGCGGTAGAAAATTTACAGAACAAAAACCTAATAAATAAAATCCGACGTTGTATATATTTGATCCAGTTGCTAGGAAAAATATTTCAGCGGTAGAAATTTAAGAAGAACCTTAATAAATAATGGAAGGTACATACTATTCCTGTATTTTTTTCTTTTCTTTCCTTTTCGTCTTTGTTTTTCCTCTTAAAGACAGTTAAGAAAAAACATATCGGACGGTTTTGGTGTTAGCGACGTTAATAATTTTTGGCCGGACTAAAGAAAAAACAAAATAAATCTTCATACTGGATTACATTACGTACGGTGAATTAAATAGATATATATAGATATATATATATATATATATATATATATATATATATATATATATATATATGTATGTATATATATATGTATATATATATATGTATATATATATATATATATATATATATATATATATATATATATATATATATATATATATATATATATATATATATATATAGTTGATCCAGTTTCTCAGACAAATATTTCAGCCAAAGAAAATTTACAAAACAAAAACCCTAATAAATAATAGGAGGTTGTATATAGTTGATGCAGTTGCTAGGAAAAATATTTTTGCGGTAGATAAATTTACAGAAGAACCTTAATAAATAATGGGAGGTACATACTATTCCTGTATTTTTTCTTTTCTTTCCTTTTCGTCTTTGTTTTACTCGTGTTTTCCTCTTAAAAGACAATTAAGAAATAACATATCGGACGGTTTTGGTGTTGCCGACGTTAATAATTCTTGACAGGACTAAAGAAAAAACAAAATATAGATATATATATATATATATATATATATATATATATATATATATATATATATATATATATATATATATATATATATATATATATATATATATATATATATATATATATATATATATATATATATATATATATATATATATATATATATTTATATATATATATATATATATATATATATATATATATATATATATATATATATATATATATATATATATATATAGTTGATACAGTTTCTAAGACAAATATTTCAGCAGTAGAAAATTTACAAAACAAAAACCCTAATAAATAAAAGGAGGTTGTATATAGTTGATCTAGTTGCTAAGAAAAACATTTCAGCGGTTGAGAAATTTACATAAGAACCCTAATAAATAACGGGAGGTACATACTATTCCTGTATTTTTTTTTCTTTCCTTTTCGTCTTTGCTATACTTGTGTTTTCCTCTTAAAAGACAGTAAAGAAAAAACATATCGGACGGTTTTAGTGTTGGAGACGTTAATAATTCTTGGCCGGACTAAAGAAAACAACAAAAATAAATCTTCGTTATACTATATATATATATATATATATATATATATATATATATATATATATATATATATATATATATATATATATATATATATATATAGGTATATATATATATATATATATATATATATATATATATATATATATATATATATATATATATATATATATATATATATATATATATATATATATATATATATATATATATATATATATATATATATATATATATATATATATATATATATATATATATATATATATATATATATATATATATATATATATATATATATATATATATATATATATATATATAGTTGATCCAATTGCTAAGAAAAACATTTCAGCGGAAGAGAAATTTACAGAAGAACCCTAATTCAAAACGGGAGGTACATACTATTCCTGTATTTTTTCTTTTCTTTCCTTTTCGTCTTTGTTATACTCGTGTTTTCCTCTTAAAAGACAGTTAAGAAAAAACATATCGGACGTTTTTGGTGTTAGCGACGTTAATAATTCTTGGCCGGACAAAAGAAAAAAACAAAAATAAATCTTCGTTATACTGGATTATTTTACGTACGGTGAATATATATATATATATATATATATATATATATATATATATATATATATATATATATATATATATATATATATATATATATATATATATTATCCTTAGTTTTTAGTTCTTTTTTAAGCTCTGAAACGGAGTCAACTACTTAAAAAACGAACGTCATATAATTTATACCTTCATATGCCATTTTCCTTATTAATTTCTGCTTCTAATAATTTCCACTGCTCAAAAATATATTATCATTAGTTTTTCGTCCATTTTCAAGCTCTGAAACTGAGTACGCTACAAAAAAACCGATCTTCATATAATTTTAACATTTTCTTCATGAATATAAATATTCTTTCAAAACACACAAACTTTTATGGAAATACACATGTTACATGTATGCGTGTGACTTTATAATTATTAAATATTCTAATTAAGAGGTAGAATACAAAACAACATAAGAACATAAGAATATATGACATGTGTATATATATATATATATATATATATATATATATATATATATATATATATATATATATATATATATATATATATATATATATATATATATATATATAATTTCTACCTATATATTTTATTTTACTGATTGATTTCTTCTTCCAATAATTCCGACTGGTCAATAATATATTGTCATTAGTTTTTAGTTCTTTTTTAAGCTCTGAAACTGAGTTTGCTACAAAACAAAATGACTTCATATGATTTAAACCTTCATATTCCATTTTTCTTATTAATTACTGCTTTTAAAAATTTCCACAGCTCAAAAATATATTATCATTGTTTTTAGTCCATTTTTAAGCTCTGAAACTGAGTACGCTACATAAAAACAGGATTTCATATAATAATTTTAACTTTCATATGCCATTTTTCTGATTAATTTCTGCTTCTAATAATTCCCACGGCTCAAAAATATATTATCATTAGTTTTTCGTCCTTTTTAAGCTCTGAAATTAACGACGCTACATAAAAAAAAAAAACGAACTTCATATAATTTTAACCTTCATATGTCATTTTCCTTATTGATTTCTGCTTCTAATAATTTCCAAGGCTCAAAAATATATTATCATTAGTTTTTAGTTATTTTTTATGCTCTGAAACTAAGTACGCTACATAAAAACAGGATTTCATACAATAATTTTAACCTTCATATGCAATTTTTCTTATTAATTTCTGCTTGTAATAATTCCCACTGCTCAACAATATATTATCATTAGTTTTTCGTCCTTTTTTAAGCTCTGAAACCGAGTACGCTACATAAAAAAAAAATATATAGAATTTCATGATGTTATTTCTACCTATATATGTAATTATTCTTATTATTTTTTGCTTCTAATAATTTTCACTGCTCAAAAATATATTATCAATCGTCTTAAGTGATTTTTTAAGCTCTGAAACTAAGTACGCTAAATAAAAAATTATCTTCATATAATTTAAACCTTCATATGCCATTTTACTTATTAATATTTGCTTCTAATAATTTCCACTGCTCAAAAATATATTATCTTTGTTTTACGTCCTTTTTTAAGCTCTGAAACTGAGTATCTACATAAAAACCGAACTTCATATAGTTTTAACCTTCATTTGTCATTTTCCTCATTAATTTCTGCTTCTAATAATTTCCACTGCTCAAAAATATATTATCATTAGTTTTCATTCTTTTTAAGCTCTGAAACTAAGTACGCTACATAAAAACAGGATTTCATATTATAATTATAACCTTCATATACCATTTTTCATGTTAATTTTACTTCTAGTAACTCCCACTGCTCAAAAAATATATCATCATTAGTTTTTCGTCCTTTTTTAATCTCTGAAACTAAGTACGCTACATAAAAAAACGAATTTCATGATGTTATTCCTACATGCATATGTCATTTTACTCATTGATTTCTGCTTGTAATATTTTCCACTGCTCAGAAATATATTATCATTGGTTTTTAGTTATTTTTTTAAGCTCTGGAACTGAGTACGCTACATATAAACCTAACTTCATATAATATTAACCTTCATATGCCATTTTACTTTTTAATTTCTGCTTTTAATAATTTCCACAGCTCAAAAATATATTATCATTAGTTTTTAGTTCTATTTTAAGCTCTGAAACTGAGTACACTACATAAAAACAGGATTTCATATTACATTTTTAACCTTCATATGCCATTTTACTCATCAGTCTCTGCCTCTAATAATTTCCACTGCTCAAAAATATTTATTATCATTAGTTTTTGGTCCTTTTTAACCCTAGAACAGTAACGCTGGGTCCGGGCGGACCCACGCTGTCTTTACTTTTTGATATTCGAGCTCTTTTTCCAAAGTGGTAGCTGTATGCGAGTTGTGGTTCTGGTTGAAGCCATTTGACACTCAGAGCTTGATGAAGGGATATGCCATCTTCACTTTGCACGCTCCTGACACGAGGTAGTGTGGGTCCGGTCGGACCCAAAACCATGTGATTCTTACTCATGACACATCATACAGAAAAGTTATTATTATAGTGCTTGTGTACTTACGAATACGAGACGTAGAGGCAATAATTCAAGTTTATATGTTTAGTAGGCTATTCAGCTTTTATCAAAGAGTTGTTATCATCTGTAACTATTATATTTTTTTTAGTTTTAGATAGAGAGGGAAATGGCGAGAAGAAACGATAACGTGTCACACTGTACTGAGCAAAAAAGTTATAGCACAGATCTTAACAGAGGACACCATCAATTTATGTGATGATGTCACTATCGACCCAATTTATTGTGAAAGTGAAGATACTGCCAGCCAAGCTCAAGTCACATCCACAGTAACCACACCTGCCAGATGCCCTACAGATAAGGCCCCTGCTGACTGCCATGACGATGTGCCAAACGTTGTAATTGTCATCGACGCATCATGAATGTTACTGTGACACCACAGAAACACAACCAAGACTCACTACAAGAAAAGAAAACATATCACCTGTTGCCGGTCCTTTACGCTTCTCCATGTCACCTCGCCATTCCAAACGCAAATTGATGTTTATGGTGATGCATTTTCTTCATTAATATAGATATTCTTTCAAAATACACAAACTTTTATGCAAATATACATGTTACATGTATGCATGTGACCTGATAAGCGTAAAATATAATAAATTAGAGGGAGAATACAAAAGAACATAAGAACATAAGAACATAGGAGTCTGCAAGAGGCCGGTAGGCCTGTACGAGGCAGCTCCTTTGAACCTAAGCTCCCGTGAATCTAACCCCACCTAATATCGCTGTCCATGAATTTATCTAATCTATTTTTGAATGTGACAATTGTGTTGGCACTCACCCATACAGGCGAGTGAAGCCAGTGGGCGGAGCTTACGATCGGCAGATAGACCCAAGACATTGCGACCTCCTGGGCTGAACTAAGGGAATTTACCACTTGTTTTTGCATACTAGACGAAAAATAAAAAAAGATTTGATGGTTTGAGTTACGAAAAGTACATAATATTTTCCTATATATTTAATGTAGATATATTATCAACGGCATTTAAGGTCAAGACTGTTCCGTGGTTTAAATTTAGCAATAAAAGGGCATTCCATGACATAGTGTTGCAGTCTGTGGCTCCTCGGCCTGGCACATAGCGTGCAGCAGACACCAGGGCAGGCACTAACCTCCCAGTAGTACCTAGAGCATAGCCTAAGCACATTGCTACCACATCCTGAGATGCACTGTGTCGCCCATAGGGGTAAACACAGTGGTTGGAGACACTAGCATAGTGGAGGTTGCTGGTGCTGCCATTGTCACTGCAGTGTCTGAGTTGGGTAGCAATGCTATTATTGAAATATTGCCTAATTCTATTCTTAACATAGCTAAGCGTATAGTCAGTGCCAGGGTCCACTGTGTCATCCTGAAGGGCACGTCGAGCAAGGCAGTCTGCCTTTTCATTGTGCTGGATGCCCACATGGGAGGGCACCCAGGTGAAGTGGACCGTGGCACCTGCGGCCTCAAAGGCACGGAGGGCAGTCAGGCACTTAGTCACAAGATCACAGTCTGGGGGGGAGGAGGACACAAGTTCATGTGATGCAGCCTGGCTATCGACAAACAAGTATACGTCTTTGCGGAAAGCTGCTACAGTGTGGAGAGCCTCAAGTATGGCATACAGCTCAGCCCGGGTCGAGGACAGGTAACCTGGCACCCGCCTGGTAACCTCAATGTCAGTGTACAACAGAACTGCAGATTTCTATCATATGTAGCCCTATCTGGTTATACAGTTCTCAACTCACCTGTGAAATGATGTAGAACCACTACGCTCCCTTTTCGTACAGACATATGCTGAACAGGTAGGCATTGTATGAATTTTCAATGCGTCCACTGGATCAGCTGATAGATGTTTTGAGTCTAAGGAGGGAGGGGAGACAGCGGACCAATAGCGCGTTGACTTTGCGTTCGTGACGTCATGGCGGCTTCCCCCATAATACCTCCATGGTTGTGCGGCCCGAGTCCTCTCTCGCGCAAGTCACTCATTCACGTCCTAATGCGAGGAGTTAATAAGGGCAAAAATAGAGTGGAGGCTTGATCTTTCTTGGCTCATTTCTTCTCTTCTAAGTAAGTATTTACCATCCTGTTTGTCTTCCTATCCCTCCCTTCCTCTCTGCCTCCCTGCTGTCTGCTCCATGGTGACTTGCCCAGCACACACACACACACACACACACACACACACGCACATAGCCCCGCCCCCTTCTCTACCTACCCACACCTCATTACATCCCGTCAGCGTGAGATAAAACTGTCCGCCCAAAATAGATAGTTCGTATACCCTCACCATTGTTTATTGCCTAAGCTATTATATGATGCTCCCTTCCTATCTCCCTCGTTATACCCAGCATGTGTATCGCCCTTCCCTTTAGCGAACATAACGATAGAAACAGCGGTATTAACAGACGCTTTTTCCTCTTATATCAACTATTTTCAAAGGACAAAAAGGAAACGAATCGGGTTCTAATGAGTGTTTATTGAGATTCGTGGTATACAGGAAGGGCCAGACTAACACCAGGGTCACAAAACTACCCCTGGAAATGCCCCCCACAACTCCTACGAGAACCGTGTTAAATATGTGAGCTTGGGCGCCGAAATGCTTAAGAATACAGCAAAGTCTTCTCTAAACTGTCACTGATAAACGTTATATACTAAAGAAAAAAAGATAGGAAGCAAGGCAGCGTAGAACAGGGGACGAAAAAGCGAGGTAGAGAAAACTGAAGGAAAAAAATAATATGACTTAGGTATGTAAAGAAGAAA
>NC_066530.1:20238809-20251309 GCF_024679095.1 Eriocheir sinensis
AATATTAATCAATGAACCCTATACTATGGAACGGACACTTGCCTCAGCCTTGTCATTAAGCCGCGAAGTTTGGAAAATCAACTGCTTTGGTGCGAATCGCCATAACTCCCTTATTTCTGGGGCTACAGAAAAGTTTTTGGTATCAATCGACGGCAAAATGAAAGGGCTATATTTTTAATTAACGACAGGGCTCGAAAGCCGACTCGAAAATGTCAAAAATTAAATAAATTCGCAAAAAAGGACTCGGAAAAAACCTATTTTTGAGTTCCCAATCTTGAAACCCGCTCATGTTTTGAGAATTTCAAAAAGCTTATTATTATCATTTACTTTCCGCAATTACTTTTCATATCACGGGTCAATTCACATGTTTTCATATCCTGGTTCCATTCACATGATCGCGTATATCTCTTCATATATATACGTACAATATAAACACAGTAATATACTCCTTCAGTATTTCTTCGTCCGTATAAAGCACTGTCGGTATTATTTACTTTCCTCAATTACTTTTCATATCACAGTCAATTCACGTGTTTTCGCATCTGACTCCTTTTTTTATGTATTTGCGTCTGATTCTCCCCAGGCTCAGATCTCGTAACACTTGAGCTGGGGATCACGTCGCATTTTCGTCTCTTTTTCCCGTCCCCTCCTTGACTGACTTATTTTTCTTATCAGCGAAAGTTATTTTTTTAACGTGGGAGGAAGACGGCACATTAAAATTTACTCTCGTGCTCGTTAAATCATGTTCCTCCTTTCTTTTTTCATCTACAAGTACATTTTCGCTCCCTTCGTTTCGTGGAATCCTGCCCTGATAAATAGATGGACAACTACAGGTGTTCATTTTTTCGGCCCCTAACAAGTTCTTTCTATCTTTTTACATTTCCGGGCCACCAAAGTCTCTCTATTTACTTCCATGTCATTGTATTCACCTTTCTGTCTTTTTCCTACATCCATCCCTTCATTTAACTTTCCCCGGGTATTCATTTTTTCGCCCCTAACAAGTTCTCTCTATACCTTTTTACATTTACGGGCCACCAAAGTCTCTGTATTCACTTCCATGTCCGTGTATTCACCTTTCTGCCTTTTTCCTACATCCATCCCTTCATTTAACATTTCCCTGGTATTCAGTTTTTGGCCCGTAACAAGTTTTCAGCTGCCTGACACACGGGCGGGCAGGTAACACCGCATGTTTCACCTTTACGCTAACTACATCATGCTTCATTTCCATATTCCCGCGTTTCTTTCTACTTTTTCCAGTTTTTCTGCGTGTTTTTTTAGGCTGTCGCTACTACATTTATTTTTTTTCCCTCCGTAACAAGCTCGCACGAACAAACTCTATTTTTTTATGTGTTATGTTATTTTTTTAGGCTTCATCTATTTTTTTTCCTCTCCCTAACAAGCTTCCACAATTAAACACTATAAATATGCTCTATGTTAATGGTTCTGTTCTTCCATATTCACATTCGTTTATATCTATCCATCTGTCGAACACTGTATTTTCATGTCTGTCTAAGTAAAATCATGTAATATTTCGAAGCATTAATACAGCGACATCTCAAGTAATGGACGGCTTACTCTTTTGATTTTGCGGCGCCCTTAGCAATAATATGGACGAAGAAATACTGTAGGATTATATTAGTGTGTTTATATTGTACGTATATATATGAAGAGATAAACGCGAATATGTGAATGGAACCAGGATATGAAAATTAGGTTGGGAAAGTAAAAAAAATACCGATACATTTAAATACAAAAGATTAAAAACTGTAGGAATTGAGGAGGGTCAAATTATATAAAAGAACACAGATGCAATAATAACAAGTAGACTAAATGCAATAATAACACGTAGACTAAACCAGGATATGAATATTAGGTTGGGAAAGTGAAAAATAACGATACATTTAAATACAGAAGATGGAAAACTGTTTGAATGGAGGAGAGTCAATTTATAGAAAAGAACACAGATGCGATAACAAGCAGACTAAACCAAGATATGAAAATTAGGTTGGGAAAGTGAAAAATAACGATACATTTAAATACAGAAGATGAAAAACAATAGGAATGGAGGAGAGTCAATTTATATAAAAGAACACAGATGCGATAACAAGCAAACTAAACCAGGATATGAAAATTAGGTTGGGAAAGTGAAAAATAACGATACATTTAAATACAGAAAATGAAAAACTATAGAAATGGAGGAGAGTCAATTTATATAAAAGAACACAAATGCGATAACAAGCAGACTAAACCAGGATATGAAAATTACGTTGGAAAAGTGAAAAATAACGATACATTTAAATACAGAAGATGAAAAACTGTAGGAATGGAGGAGGGTAAAGTTATATAAGAGAACACAGGTACAATAATAACAAGTAGACTAAATACAATAATAACAATAATAACAAGCAGACTAAACCTGGATATGAAAATTAGGTTGGGAAAGTGAAAAATAACGATACATTTAAATACAGAAGATGACAAACTGTAGGAATGGAGGAGGGCCAAGTTATATAAAAGAACGCATACAGTAAACAAGTAGATTAAGCCAGGATATGAAAATTAGGTTTAGAAAGTGCAAAATAACGATATATTTAAATACAGAAGATGACAAACTGTAGGAATGGAGGAGGGTCAAGTTACACAAAAGAACACAGATGCGATAACAAGCAGACTAAACAGGATATGAAGATTAGGTTTGTTAATGAAAAATAACGATACATTTAAATACAGAAGATGAAAAACTGTAAGAATGGACAGGGTCAAGTTACATAAAAGAACACAGATGCGATAACAAACAGACTAAACCATGCAGGATATGAAAATTAAGTTGGAAAGTAAAAAATAACGATACATTTAAATACAGAAGATGAGAAACTGTATGAATGGAGGAGAGTCAAGTTATAAAAGAACACAGATGCCATAACAAGTAAAATAAACCAGGATATGAAAATTAAGTTGGAAAGTAAAAAATAACGATACATTTAAATACAGAAGATGAGAAACTGTATGAATGGAGGAGAGTCAAGTTATATGTAAAAGAACACAGATGCCATAACAAGTAAAATAAACCAGGATATGAAAATTAAGTTGGAAAGTAAAAAATAACGATACATTTAAATACAGAAGATGAGAAACAGTATGAATGGAGGAGAGTCAAGTTATAAAAGAACACAGATGCGATAACAAGTAAAATAAACCAGGATATGAAGATTAGGTTTAGAAAGAATAAAAAAAACATATATACAATTTAATACAGAAGAAATACTGTAAGAATGGAGAATCAGGTTATACTCACATCTCTACACAAAATAGTTAAATGTCAATGTGTGTTACCTGAGCTACTACTTGTTCTAGCGAGGGAGTTAAGGAATATATTATAGAAAGGATATTGTATTTACATTTATATATACGTAACAGATGGCATGCATGTATATAGCACTGAAAGGTTATGATATGTAAATTAAACGTGGGTGTAGAGAGAGGGAACACACACACACACACACACACACACACACACACACACACACACACACACACACACACACACACACACACACACACATATACATAGGATACATAACGCTCATCCTCGCCCCCTTTACTCCCTCCCCTTTCCCCCCTCCCCCTACACACATACATAAATAGTCCGTATCGTCTAATATATGGTGTGGTAGAGGATTATCTTCCCCCTCTTAATGCTGACTTACAAAGCTTTCCTCTTCACTGCCTGGAGTAATATTAGCAACTCTGGCCGCCTACACACACACACACACACACACACACACACACACACACACACACACACACACACACACACACAACTGCCTCCTCTCTCTTCATTTCTCTTGCTCTTTGTTCTCTTTCTTTTCTCCTTCCTATCTCATTCCTTATTGCAACTATATTCTCTTTCTTGTTCTCTTTGTGTTTTTTTTCTTTATTTTCTCCTTTTACGTTTATTCCTTATTGCATCTTCCTCTATTCTCTTTCTTCTCTTCGTTCTCCACATTTTCTCTTTTCATGCTCTTTCGCCTTTCGCGGGGCAGTCGGCGTGCAGTCCACCCATCCTTCCTTTCTTGCTGGTCGATAAATGGGTACCTGGGGACATCTGAAGCAGGTACACTGGTAACCCAAATGTGACGGAGATGAACACCGCCGGTAGGCTTTCTTGGTGTGCCTGGTGGTCGGCCCCAGCTCGCTATGGCGCAGATAAGTGTTTATAGTGGCACCATCTTGCTTGGCTCATGCTTACCCCCCTGAGCTCATCTTTAAGAGAGAATCTAGAGTCCGGGTTGACAGGTGGCCTTCAGGACAGCATGTGGGTAGTCTTAGGCCAGTCGGCGGTGACTGAAAAATTACAAGCTTGTTTGTCGAGGCGGGCGGGATGCTAACGCTGACGACCCAGCCACCTCCTCCACAAATCTATGGCGTATGCTCCCAACTTTACCTTACCTTCATTTCTTCTTCTCTTTGTTCTGCATATTTTCTCTTTCCATTAGCATTCCTCTTAGTAACTTAGCCTCAACACCTCATCCCATTCCTTACACACTTCATGCTCTCACTCTCTTACACTCCTTTGTATAAACTTGTATGTACTACCTTGCCCCTTCTCCCTCTCCCTCTCTCCCCCTCCCTCTCCCTCTCCATTAGTGTAAGCAGCGTAGTCAGAGTTCCTTCGCCTATACTGCCCTTTCCCTCCTCCTTCTCCCTCTCCCTTTCTCTCTCTGTCTGCAAGTTTAAGAAGCATACTAAACTAGCATGCTCCTCCCCCTCTATACCTTCCCCCTTCTCTCTCCCTCTCCCTAAGTGTAAGAACCTTAGTCAGAGTTCCTTCGCCTATACTGCCCTTTCCCTCCTTCTCCCTCTCCCTTTCTCTATCTGTCTGCAAAGTATAAGAAGCATACTAAACTAGCTTCTCCTCCTCCTCCTCCTCCTCCCTCTCCCTCTCTCCCTCTCTGATAGTGTTAGCAGCCCAGCAAGAGTTCCTTCGCCCGTGTTCCTGAGTGGCGGCTTTGAGGACAGGCTTTCATGGCGCGCCTCATCTCCTTATTGGCAATTTATGGCTTTTTGGCGTGACGAGGCTAAGAGACTGAGAGAGAAGGTGGGTGGGGTGGGGAGAGGAAGGGAGAGAGAGAGAGAGAGAGAGAGAGAGAGAGAGAGAGAGAGAGAGAGAGAGAGAGAGAGAGAGAGAGAGAGAGAGAGAGAGAGAGAGAGAGAACTAGATTGATAGATAGATAGATAGACAGATAGGTAACTTAAGTAATTGATAGATATACTGATAGATAAATAGATAAATAAATCGACAGGAATATAGAGATGAACAGATAGATAAAATATAAATAGAACGGATAGATAATTACTTTCGGCCACCTCTTTTGTTTCTTTTTAGTTTTTATTATTGTTTTTTTTGTGTGAAAAAAAAAAAAAAGATAATTACACAATAGACATACTGCGAAAAGGAAAGCAAAGGAGAGAAAGAGAAAGGAAAAAAAGATGAGAAAGAGGAGGAGGAGGTGGAGGAGGAGGAAGAGGAGGAAGAGAGTCACTCCGAGGTATGAAGCTATCAAATATCATTCCCCATATCACGGCTGCCATCCACTCAGCTCCGGATGGCGAGGAAATAAAACAGGGTGGAATACACTCCGTTTTTATCGCTCTATCCACTTCTTTTCCCCAGCATTGCAGATTATACGCCTCCTTGGTGCTGTGGTTAGCGTGCCTACCTACGTATACGAGGGACCTCGTTCGAATCCCGGCCCGGGCAGAGGTGAACAATGATGATGATGACGATGATGAGTTTTACGAGCCTGGTGATAGTTTGACAAGGCTTCTGCTGCACCATTAACCCCTTGGCTGCGGATTTCCTATATACAAGAAGACCTCACCAAGCTACATGAGTGGATCAAAAAGTGGTTGTTACAATTCAGTGAAGAAAAATGTTAAGTCCTGCATCTTGGGAGGGGATATCCAGTACATCGATACCACATGGGAAACACTCCACTATCCACTACAAAGACCTGGGACTATATGTTACCAGGCTACCAGTGAAGGCGAAATCCGTGCCAATCGCAGCAGGCGGGTTAACGTGAAAACAAACTGACTCATTAGCACCCGACTCATCTTCGTGGCCTTTGGGAGTAGTGGCTGTGGGATCCGGAAGAGTCTGCGAGTTCACGGGGCTCGATTATATCACGAAGTTGTCGCAGTGCATGTGCAGCGCGCCCCTTTAAATCATCAAGTATTCTCCTGGTAATAGTGCGTCGGCCTCAATTAATAAAACACTACGCCCGGGACTTTCATTTATTTCAAGAAGTTAATCACAGCATCTTAAAATGTCATATGCTAACATTGAATCCGTTTTTCTTTCACTATTGCAATCTGTAGTGTCTCTTTAAATCACCAGGTATTTTTCTGGTAATATGTCATCCTCGAGAGACGTTCAGTACTCTAATAAATTTCCACATACAAATCTGTTATCTTAAAACGTGAAATACCAACATTAGATCCAATTTTTCTTTGCTATTGCAGTCTGTAGTGTCTCTTTAAATCATCAAATATTTTTCTGGTAATAATTTTTTTTTCTCGGTAGACTTTCAGGGCTCTAATAAATTTCCACATAGAAATCTATTATCTTGAAACGTGAAATCCCAACATTAGATCCAATTTTTCTTTGCTATTGCAGTCTGTAGTGTCTCTTTAAATCATCAAATATTATTCTGGTAATAATTTGTCTTCCTCGAGAGACGTTCAGGACTCTAATAAATTTCCACATACAAATCTATTATCTTAAAACGTGAAGTACCAACATTAGATCCAATTTTTCTTTGCTATTGCAGTCTGTAGCACGCGTCCCTTTAAATCATCAAGAAATAGTGTATCTTCCTCAATATAACACGATGCTCAAGACTAATACATTTCCACAAATTAATCATATCATCTAAAAACATCATATATCACCAGTAGATCTAATTTAACTTCCCTATCGTAGTCTTGAACACGTGTCCTTTTAAATCATGAAGAAATAGTGTGTCTTCCTCAATATAACACGATGCTCAAGACTAATACATTTCCACAAGTTAATCATAACATCTTAAAACGTGAAATTCCACCAATAGATCTTTTTTTTTTCTTTGCTATTGCAATCTGTAGCACGTGTCCCTTTAAATCATCAAGAACTAGTGTATCTTCCTCAATAAAATACGATGCTCAAGACTAATAAATTTCCACATACAAATCTATTATCTTAAAACGTGAAATACCAACATTAGATCCAATTTTTCTTTCATGCTGCAGTCTGTAGCAAGTGTCCCCTTTAAATCATTAAGAAATAGTGTTTTTTCCTCAGTATAATGTGATTCTCAATAGTAATACAATTCAAAAAGTTAATTATATCATCTAAAAACGTAAAATACCACCAATAGATCCATTGTTTCTTTACTATTGCAGTCTGTAGCAAGTGTCCCTTTAAATCATCAAGAAATAGTGTGTCTTCCTCAATATAACATGATGCTCAAGACTAATACATTTCCACAAGTTAATCATATCATCTAAAAACGTCAGATATCACCAGCAGATCTAATTCAGCATCCCTATAGCAGTCTTTAACACATGTCCCTCTAAATCATCAAGAAATAGTGTGTCTTCCTCAATATAACACAATTTTCAAGACTAATACATTTCCAAATTTAATTATAATATCTTAAAACGTGAAATACCACCAATAGATCCATTTTTCTTCACTATTGCAGTCTGTAGCAAGTGTCCTTTTAAATCATCAAGAAATGGTGTGTCTTCCTCAATATAACAGAATTCTCAATACTAATCCATTTCCACAAGTTCATCATTATATCTTAAAACGTGAAATAACATCAACAGCTCCATTTTTTTCTGTACTATTGCAGTCTGTAGCACGTGTCCCTTTAAATCATCAATAAATCGTGTGTCTTCCTCAATAGAATACGATGCGCAAGACTAATCCATTTCAACATACAAATCTTTTATCTTAAAACGTGAAATACCACCAATAGATTTATTTTTTCTTTACTATTGCAGTCTGTAGCACGTGTCCCCTTTAAATCATTAAAAAATAGTGTGTCTTCCTCAATATAATACGATGCTCAAGACTAATCCATTTCCACAAGTTAATCATATCACCTAAAAACATCAGATATCACCAGTTGATATAATTCAACCTCCATATCGTAGTCTATTGCATGTGTCCCTTTAAATTATCAAGAAATAGTGTCTTACTCAATATAATATGATGCTTCAGACTAATCCATTTTCACAAGTTAATCATAATATCTTAAAACGTGAAATACCACCATTAGATCCAATTTTTCTTTGATATTGCAGTCTATAGCAAGTGTCCCTTTAAATCATCAAGAAATAGTGTGTCTTCCTCAATATAACACCATGCTCAAGACTAATACATTTCCACAAGTTAATCACAATATCTAAAAACGTGAAATACCACCAATAGATCCATTTTTTCTTTGATATTGCAGTCTGTATCAAGTGTCCCTTTCAATCATTAAGAAATAGTGTATCTTCCTCAATATAACATGATGCTCAAGACTAATACATTTCCATAAGTTAATCATATTATCTAAAAACATCAGATATCACCAGTAGATTTAATTCAGCATCCCTATAGCAGTCTTTAACACATGTCCCTTTAAATAATCAAAATATGGTGTGTCTCCCTCAATATAACACGATGCTCAAGACTAATACATTTCCACAAGTTAATCATATCATCTAAAAACATCAGATTTTACCAGTAGATCTAATTTAACTTCCCTATCGTAGTCTTTCACATGCGTCTCTTTAAATAATCAAATATTCTAGTATTAAGTATCAAGTATAGTGTGCGAATATATACTCAGAGCTAATATATTTCCATAAGTCAATCACATCAGCTTAAACTCATCAAATACTACCATTAGACTCATATTTATTTTATTATGTCAGTCTGTAACACCCGCCCCTTTAAATCGTCACATATTCTGGTATTAAGTATCAAGTATAGTGTGCGAATAGATACTCATGACTAATATATTTACCTAAGTCAATCTCACCAGCTTAAATTCATCAGATAATACCATTAGACTCATATTTTTTTTACTCTGGCGGTCTGTAGCACCCGCCTCTTTAAACCATCAAGTATTCAGGTATTAAGTATCAAGTATAGTCTGGGGATAGATGCTCAGAACTAATACATTTCCGTAAGTCAGTCTCATCCCCTTAAACTCATCAAATACTACCATTAGACTCATACTTATTTTACTATGGCGGTCTATGGCACCCACCCCTTTAAACCATCAAGCATTCAGGTATTAAGTATCAAGTATAGTGTGTGACTGGATACTCAGGAATAATTCATTTCCACCTGTCAACCACATCACTATTAAAACACCAAACACCATCATAAGATCCATTTTCCCTTCACTTCCTACGTATTCCCAGCTGCTCCAGGCATCGGGGCCCCAAGAGGATGTTTACATGTACCGCCTGCACCCAAAACAGACCCTAGGGCGGTTTATATCCATTTTATCATTTTTTTTTTTCACTATGTTTTTATACGATGGAATCTGCACTAAAAGTTAAGTTGGGGCCAAACGCTCGAAGTTTCCAATCAATCATCAAATCTCCGTTTACAAAGACCCGCCAAGACTTAAGCGGTTTGGGAGTAAGATTGCCATGGGAGAGAGAGAGCAAAGTGGCCAAGGGACTGTCTGTCAACTCGGTGGGGCTGGGAAGAAAATGTACGCAGAAAGCGTCCAATCAAACCACGAATCTGCTCTCGAGTGTCCCTTTACTAAGACCCGCCAAGGCTTAACCGCTGGGTGTAAGACTGCCCAAGAGGGAGAGAGAGAGAGAGAGAGACGAAGCAGCCAAAGTACTGTCTGTTTGTCTGTGAAAAGTTCCCAATCAAACCTCGAACTCCCCTCACTAAGACCCGCCAGGAGTTAAGCGTTGGGTGTAAGATTGGTCGAACAGAGAGAGAACGGGGGCGGCCAAAGAACTGTCTGTAACTCCCCTCACTAAGACCCGCCAGGAGTTAAGCGTTGGGTGTAAGATTGGTCGAACAGAGAGAGAACGGGGGCGGCCAAAGAACTGTCTGTCTGTCTGTCAAAAGTTCCCAATCAAACCTCGAACTCCCCTCACTAAGACCCGCCAGGAGTTAAGCGTTGGGTGTAAGATTGGTCGAACAGAGAGAGAGCGGGGGCGGCAAAGGGACTGACTGACTGTCTGCCGCTTGCTTTGGTGCAGAAGAGTCAGCCGCTGGATAACGTGTTTCCGGGAGGGCTTGCGAAACTACGACTCGGAGCGGACAGAAAGTTTGTTGAGCGCCGGTTTTGACGGAGAGAGAGAGAGAGAGAGAGAGAGAGAGAGAGAGAGAGAGAGAGAGAGAGAGAGAGAGAGAGAGAGAGAGAGAGAGAGAGAGAGAGAGAGAGAGAGAGAGAGGGGGGGGGGGGGGACGAAAAATAAAGAGAAGAAAGGGAGAGGGATGATAACGGTGTGTGCGTGCATGTGTGTGTGTGTGTGTGTGTGTGTGTGTGTGTGTGCGTACATGTATATTGCAAGGAACATGTTTTGGTATGTTTCACTTCACATGACAGGATATGTTTCAGTCTTTGTCGTGTATATCTCCTCCTCCTCCTCCTCCTCTTGCATCTCCAGGAAAATATATTAAAGTAAAAGAAACAAAAAAATTAAAAAAATACTTCCTTACTTCCCTGGAAAGATGTAATTCGTAACCACACACAGAGAGAGAGAGAGAGAGAGAGAGAGAGAGAGAGAGAGAGAGAGAGAGAGAGAGAGAGAGAGAGAGAGAGAGAGAGAGAGAGAGAGAGAGAGAGAGAGAGAGAGAGAGAGAGAGAGAGAGAGAGAGAGAGAGAGAGAGAGAGAGAGAGAGAGAGAGAGAGAGAGAGAGAGAGAGAGAGAGAGAGAGAGAGAGAGAGAGAGAGAGAGAGAGAGAGAGAGAGAGAGAGAGAGAGAGAGAGAGAGAGAGAGAGAGAGAGAGAGATCTTGAAGACCTGGAAATCGCCCTCAAACAGAGCCTCGAATTTTCCTCATGACCAAAAGTAAACCAATAGACGAGAGAGAGAGAGAGAGAGAGAGAGAGAGAGAGAGAGAGAGAGAGAGAGAGAGAGAGAGAGAGAGAGAGAGAGAGAGAGAGAGAGAGAGAGAGAGAGAAATAAATGGGGTCACTGTCTGTCTGTCTGTCTATCTATACATATGAATGTAAAGAGAATGATCACACATGTACGTCGCCCTAGACCGTGTGTGTGTGTGTGTGTGTGTGTGTGTGTGTGTGTGTGTGTGTGTGTGTGTGTGTGTGTGTGTGTGTGTGTGCAGGCCACAGCCCGAGGAGATGGGCCTCAATATCCTGCGCTGTGTCGGCTGGAGGGACAGGCCGGAGAGGAAGGCCAAAGGATTGAAGGAGAGGAGGGAATGCTGATGGAAGAGAAGGAAAGGGCGCTGGTCAAGGAAGGGAAAAGGGAGAAGGGAGAAGAGGAAAGACTGAAGGGAAGGAAGGAAGGAAAGGGAAATATTCATGGTACAGCAAAAGCCTTGTCAAGCTATCACTAAGCTCATAAAACCACCCATGGCAATACTAACACACACACCCTCTACCCAAGACTTGTCAAACTATCACTAAGCTCATAAAACCACCCATGGCAATACTAACACACACACCCTCTACACAAGACTTGTCAAACTATCACTAAGCTCATAAAACTACCCATGGCAATACTAATACACACAACCTCTACCCAAGCCTTGTCAAACTATCACTAAGCTCATAAAACTACCCATGGAAATACTAACACACACACCCTCTACCCAAGCCTTGTCAAACTATCACTAAGCTCATACAACTACCCATGGCAATACTAACACACGCAACCTCTACCCAAGCCCTGCCAAACTATCACTGAGCTCATAAAACTACCCATGGCAATGCTAATACACACAACTTCTACTCAAGCCTTGTCAAACTATCACTAAGCTCATACAATTACCCATGGCAATACTAATGCACACAGTCTCAACTAAAGTCAATTCTGTATGTGTGTCAGCCCCGAATATAAGTCTAAACTCCCCTAATATAATGCACAGCAGGCGAGGCTGAAGCACGTTCCTATAATGGCAGCCTCTGTAAGCACTGTCAGCACTCTGGTTTAAGAAATGCTGGGACAGGGAAGGGAGGAAAGAAAGGGCACGAGAGGAGAAGAAAATATAAAGGGAGAGAGAGGAGAGGAGAGGGCGAAGTAAATGGGCTGGTTACGGGAAGGAGAGGGAAAGAAGGAGGAGGAGGAGGAGGTATAAGAGGGAGAAGAAAGTGAACTCAGTAAGCTCAGCAGGATAAGATATTTTTCACCCGCGGGCGCTAGAGGGAAGCAGAGGAGAGGAGGAGGAGGAGGAAGAGAAACAGAAGCAGGAAGTAAGGGAGAAAAGAGAAGAGTGGGAGGAGGAGGAAGAGGCGGTGGCCG
>NC_066530.1:20256309-20278809 GCF_024679095.1 Eriocheir sinensis
CACACACACACGCACAAAGGCGTAGGCAGGTGCTCATAAGGGAATGGCTTTCATCAGGCATATGTGTACATGGCGGGGCGGGAAGGGCAGGACTGGGTGACGACGGAAGGTTAGTACACGAAGGGACTGGTTTGGTAATTTGACTGAAGTCCTTATCCATAGAATCGGCTGGCTTTCTGAGCTATGACCCGCGCTTCACCTATTAAGATCTAGGCTTTCCTCTAACCCAATAGACAGATAGATAGAGAGATAGATAAGGAGAGAGAGCATCATTTATAAGGGTCAGCATACAGGCACCGTATCCACTAACGAATTCATGGACCGTCACTGTTCACTTGTGGCCCAAAATGGAAAAGTTTGATCCATACACACGCTGACATTTTGTGGCGAGGGGGGGAGGGGTAGGGTGAGGAAGGCAAGGGTAGAGGATTGGAAGGGGAAGGGAGGGGAAGAGAAGGGAAGGGAAGGAAAGGTGTGAGATGGAAAGGAAAGGAAAGGGAAGGGAACGGCCACACAACATTTTCAAAACCATATTATCAAATCAACTATTTACAAAGGTCAAAATGGAGATCAATTTGGTTCTCATAACTGATATTTTAGGTTCACGGTACAGAAGGGAAAGTCAAACTACCACAACGGTCATAAAACTACTCTGAAAATGCCGAAAACGAGATCAATCGGGTTCTCATGAGTCATATTTTAGGTTCACGGTACAGAAGGGAGGCTCAAACTACCACCAGGGTCATAAAACTACCCCTGGAAAAGCAGAAAAAAATCTTCTACGAAAGCCTTGTTAAAACTACCCCTGGAAATACCGAAAAGGAGATGAATCGGATACTAATGAGTGCTTTTTTTTATTTCATGGTACAGAAGAATGCTGAAACTACCACCAGGGTCATAAAACTACCTCTGGAATGCCGAAAAAACTCCTATGAAAGCCTTGTAAAAACTACCTCTGGAAATACCGAAAAGGAGATGAATCGGGTACTAATGAGTGCTTTTTTTTATTTTATGGTACAGAAGAATGCTGAAACTACCACCAGGGTCATAAAACTACCCCTGGAAATGCCAAAAAAAAAACCTCCTACGAAAGCCTTGTTAAAACTACCCCTGGAAATGCCGAAAACGAGATCAATCGGGTTCTCATAAGTCATATTTTAGGTTCACGGTACGGAAGGGAGAGTCAACTACCACCATGGTCATAAAACTACCCCTGGAAATGCCGTAAAAAAAAATCTTACGAAAGCCTTGTAAAAACTACCCCTGGAAATGCCGAAAAGGAGATGAATCGGGTACTAATGAGTGCTTTTTTTAATTTCATGGTACAGAAGAAGGGCCAGACTACAACCAGAGTCATAAAACTACCCCTGGAAATGCCGTAAAAAACTCCTACGAAAGCCTTGTTAAATGTGTGTGCTTGGGCGCCTTTTACACCACGAAGCTCTAAAACGAAAGACCCAAAAGGAGTTCAGAACGGGCCGGAGAAAGCATTGAATACGTTTAGAAGAACATTCCATTCCCCAAACATCTCGATATCATATACTTTTTCCGGCCTGGTTTCAGCGAATTTCCAAGCTCTGAACTTTTTGGATGGGAGAGAGAAAGAGAGAGAGAGAGAGACAGAGAGAGAGAGAGAGAGAGAGAGAGAGAGAGAGAGAGAGAGAGAGAGAGAGAGAGAGAGAGAGAGAGAGAGAGAGAGAGAGAGAGAGAGAGAGAGAGAGAGAGAGAGATGAAGAAGAGAAGAGGGAGGAGGAGGAGAGGAAGAGGAGGAGGGAGGAAGGAAGAGAAAAAGAACGATGACAGGAAAGAGAAAAGTAGGAGGAGAAGGAGGAGGAGGAGAGAGAGAGGAGAGGCTCAAAGTGGAGGAGAGAGAGAGAGAGAGAGAGAGAGAGAGAGAGAGAGAGAGAGAGAGAGAGAGAGAGAGAGAGAGAGAGAGAGAGAGAGAGAGAGAGAGAGAGAGAGAGAGAGAGAGAGAGAGAGAGAGAGAGAGAGAGAGAGAGAGAGAGAGATTTACATAGATTTACATAGAAAATCAGACCACACAGACCCCATGGTCCAGACTTGGTGGTCTGTCCTTAAACCTAAGTGATTTTACATTAATCAGAAGACTCCAAAACGTTGCATTTCTACTCTAGTTGATATTAAGTTGAAGGAAGTGACGGTCGAGCTTATTTTGAAGGAGTCAAGTTACACTGGACCACTGACGGTGGAAGCTTATTCCATTCTCGCACTACAACGTTGGTGAAGAAAATTTGGTGCAGTCTGAATTTACTTGTCTACATCTGAGTTTTACGCCATTGTTCCTCGTGCAAAGTGTCATCGATCATAAACAATGTTGATCTGTCTACATTCGTGAAACCATTAAGTATTTTAAAACATTCGATCAGTTTTCCGGAGGCGACGTTTCAAGAGAGAACATGTTAAGGGTAGAAAGCCTTTCTTCGTAGGATTTGTTGCGCAAGGAAGGATCATTTTAGTTGCCCGACGCTGAACACCTTCTAATTTAGCAATATCCTTTGCATGGTGGGGAGACCAAAACTGTACCGCATATTCCAAGTGGGGTCTGACTAAACTGTTGTAGAGCGGGAGTATTACATCTTTATTCTTGAATACAAAGTTTCTTTTAATGAAGCCCAACATTCTGTTCGCTTTATTTGAGAGAGAGAGAGAGAGAGAGAGAGAGAGAGAGAGAGAGAGAGAGAGAGAGAGAGAGAGAGAGAGAGAGAGAGAGAGAGAGAGAGAGAGAGAGAGAGAGAGAGAGAGAGAGGAAATGAAAAAAAATATTTCGCTGCATAGCGTAAGAGGTAGTGAGTACATTGTGGTCTGGGAGCATTGTCAAGGAAGAGGAAGAGGAGGAGGAGGCAGAGGAGGAGGAGGAGGAGGAGGAGGAGGACGAGAAAGAGTGGTATTAAGGAGATGAAGAGATGGAGGAGAAGGAGGACTAGTATTAAGAAGATGAGGAGGAGGAGGAGGAGGAGGCGGAGGAAGAAGAAGAAGAAGAAAAAGAGGATACACGCTCAAGCAAAAAAAAGTTGAGCAGTATTGAAGAAAAAGGAATAGAAGAAGAAGAAGAGGAGGAGGAGGAGGAGGAGTCTTAATGGATTTCTACCTTCCTTCCTTCCTTCTTTCCCTCCTTTCCTTCTTTCTTTTCCTCCCCATCCTTACCCTTTTCTTCCCTTCCCTTCCCTTCCCTTACTTTCAATCCCTTCCCTTCCCTTATCATCCCATCTCTTCCCTTCCCTTCCCAACCCACCCCTTTCCATGTATTCCCTTCCATTCCCTTTCATTACCTTTCCATCGTCTCTAATTGATTCCCTTGCCATCGAAGTCCCCAAACCATGTATTCTCAGTCTAGTTCGTCAAGGGTACGGAGATGAGCACTAAGGCCACGCGTAGCTATACCTTCTCCTTCTTATTAGTCTTCCATGCATTGTCAGTGTGGTTCATGTTCGTTATCCCACTTTTCCCCGCCATCTGAGTCCCCTAATCATGCATTCTCAGTCTAGTTCGTCAAGGGTACGGAGATGAGCACTAAGGCCACGCGTAGCTATTCCCCCCCCCTTCTTATTAGTCTTCCATGCATTGTCGGTTTGATTCATGTTCGTTATCCCACTTTTCCCCGCCATCTGAGTCCCCTAATCATGCATTCTCAGTCTAGTTCGTCAAGGGTACGGAGATGAGCACTAAGGCCACGCGTAGCTATTCCCCCCTTTCTTATTAGTCTTCCATGCATTGTCGGTTTGATTCATGTTCGTTATCCCACTTTTCCCCGCCATTTGAGTCCCCTAACCATGTGCTGTCAGTCCAGTTCGTCAAGGGTACGGAGATGAGCACTAAGGCCACGCGTAGCTATTCCCCCCCCTTCTTATTAGTCTTCCATGCATTGTCAGTTTGGTTCATGCTAGTTATCCCACTTTTCCCCGCCATCTGAGTCCCTTAACCATGTATTGTCAGTCTAGTTCGTCAAGGGTACGGAGATGAGCAGTAAGGCCACGCGAAGCTATAACTTCCCCTTCTTATTAGTCTTCCAAACATTGTCAGCGTGGTTCATGCTCGTTATCCCACTTTTCCCCGCCATTTGAGTCCCCTAATCAGTTATACACTCCCTCAGCGCCTCGTTATCTGAACACAGCTCGTTTTACCATCAAGTTTTTCTTCGTTCGCGGTGTTTTGGAGGCTGGAAACCGAGGATCATGTGGTAATTATTTTTTCCTCCCGCACTTTGCCCTGCTCCAAAAGTCTGTGCTTAGTTCACTGTAGGGCACTGATCTTTCCCAATGCTCTCTGCTTCCTTTCCTCTTTCGACCTAGAACCATATCATCTAACATTTCAAGGCTTAAACACGCTTGGGGATTCGGTGACTGAGTGACTAGCGTGACGGTGCCGCGTTAAGGACGTAGCGGGTTCGTATCTCTCCTGGTGCAACAAGCTGGAATTTTTCATTCACATCCGAGTGACCTAAAACTACCCACATACCGTCCTGAAGACCACCTATCACCCCGGACTCTAGATTCTCTCTCTAATAGAAAGGCTCAGTGATGAGCTCCGGGGGGGGCAGTATGAGCCAAGCAAGATGGCGCCACTAAAAACGCTTGCCTGCGCCACTAAGGGTTGGGGCAGAACATCAGGCTCTACCAATAAAGCCTACTGGCCCAACAGGCGGAAAACGTTAAAAAAAATGCACCTGGGCATCGATACATGCATGCATCCAATCCTGTTATATAGAAATAGAAGGCATAGACCTCACCTGATGCTACAAGTTAAGACCTGATACCTTGATGAGCTCTTTACATGCTGCTGATGACTCCCTAACGGGCAATGTTAGCGCTATAAACTTAAATACCACAACTTAAGAAGATCGCCCGTGGAAACCCTAATTCCTTGGGTCTATATTTAGGCAAGAGTGTGTGGGTGTGGGTGTGGGTGTGTGGGTGGGTGGGTGGGTGTGGATGTGTGTGTGAGAGGGGGGAGGGACACACAAATGCATTATCCTCCTCTTCCTTTTCCTCTCTTTTCTTTCCTCCTCCTCTTCCTCTTTCCTTCTTTTCTCTCTCTCTCTCTTCCTTTCCCTTGTCTTCTTATTCTGTTCCTCCTTCCACTTCCTTTGTGACTATAAGAAGAAAAATATGGAAAAGAAAGAATAGGAGGAGGAAGAGGAAGAAGACAAGGAAGAGAGAGAGAGAGAGAGAGAGAGAGAGAGATAGACAGAGAAAAAGAGAGACGTTAAAACTAGCTTACGATGTGCCTTTATAAATGTTCATGATAAGAAGTAAATAAAAAATAAATATGAAGAATGTGTAATTAAGAAGCGGAAAGAATGTTAGAGAAAAGACGATCAAAAGAAAACATTAAACAAAGGAGAACATATCAAGAAAATGTGTGCGTGTGTGTGTGTGTGTGTGTGTGTGAAAGAGAGAGAGAGAGAGAGAGAGAGAGAGAGAGAGAGAGAGAGAGAGAGAGAGAGAGAGAGAGAGAGAGAGAGAGAGAGAGAGAGAGAGAGAGAGAGAGAGAGAGAGAGAGAGAGAGAGAGAGAGAGAGAGAGAGAGAGAGAGAGAGAGAGAGAGAGAGAGAGAGAGAGAGAGAGAGAGAGAGAGAGAGAGAGAGAGAGAAAATAATTAAATATAAGCGGAAAACATCAGACGAATTAACGAGAGAGAGAGAGAGAGAGAGAGAGAGAGAGAGAGAGAGAGAGAGAGAGAGAGAGAGAGAGAGAGAGAGAGAGAGAGAGAGAGAGAGAGAGAGAGAGAGAGAGTAAACGACATCCATTACGTGCTGATCCAACTACCTCCACCCCCCCCCCTCCCCCTCTCTCTCCCTCTCTCGCTCTCTCCCTTCTCTCCCTAGACGCTCCTTTTTCTCTCCCATTTCCCTTCTTATGGACCTTTTCCCCTTTACTCTCTCTCTTTATCTATCTATCTATTATCTATCTATCGATCTATCTATCTCTATTCCTCTCTCGCTCTCGCTCTCTCTCAGTATATATTAAAGTTCAGATAATTATAAGTATTACAATTATTAATCTATTAGTGGGACATCTTTTTTTTCCTTTTTCTTTCTTTCTTTGTTTATTTATTTATTTATTTATTTATTTATTTCTATTTATTTATTTTCTTTCTTTCTTTTTCTTTTATTATATTTCCTCTCCTTTCTCTAACAATGTTTTCCTCCAGACCTAATTCAACTTTCCTTCCTTTTCTATCTCCTTTCTTTTCTTTTCATATCTTTCTTTTCTTCTGCTTCCTCTCGTTTCTCGAACAATATACAAGAACAACACTCTGATATACTCTTGACCTTAGCCTTATAATTATTTTTTCCTCTAGTTTCGCCTGGTTGGAATTAGAATACAAGTTTCCTTTCTCTCTCCAAGACTCTTTTGCCTCAGTTCTTTCACACACGCATAACTGCCGTCTGAAGTCCGCCCATGGTTGACTATATTAAAACCTTGCCTGCTGTGTTCTCTGTGACACTTAACACACATTAGAACATAAGAACGTAGGAGTCTGCAAGAGGCCGGTAGGCCTGTACGAGGCAGCTCCTTTAATGCACATTATACGACTTTCTTTCCTTTTGCCTGGTTGAAATTAGAATACAAGTTTCCTTTCTCTCTCCAAAACTCTTTTGCCTCAGTTCTTTACACACACGCATAACACTGCCGTCTGAAGATCTCCCAAGCTTGCCTTTATTAAAACCTTCCGCCCAGTGTTGCCTGTGACAATTCACAAACAATATATAACTTTCTCTCCCCTCTTCAACAATATTTTGTCTCCCTTTGATGTCCTTCCAAGCTTGTCTTTCTTGCTACAAATTTCCCTTCGTTATTTCCCGTTATAAACAATGCAAGGAGGACATATTAAACACAGTTTATTAAAGGCAGTAGCGTGTCCATCTTCCTTTTATCTGGCTGACAATACTTCTACTGCCCCTGCCCCTTCTCCTCCTCCTACAACTACTACTACCGCTACCACTACTACTACCGCTACCACCACTGCTACTACTTCTACTACTACCACTACCAACAATTATGTGCAAAGTGCGTCGGCTCTCCACTACAAAGGCCGCTGCGAAATGAGAACTCGTTTTGAATTTAATATGTTCCTCTGGCGACCAGTCTTGCGAGGGGCGACAGGCTTAAGGAGAGAATGGTCTTAATCTTGGCGCTAAGAGATAGGCTTAGTGAGGGAGCAGCTGCTAAGGGAACACTATTGAGGTCTTTTCCGTGCATCGCTTCATGGATGTCAAGTAATAGATTAGTTTCCCGTGTGGGGAAGATGAAATTCACCACGGACTGACACGAGTTGGACTCGTCATCGCCAGCAAGTACCCTCCTGATTAGAGCAAGGCTCATTATAGTCATCTCTGGGTACTGGCGGGACCTTCACACACCACACACCCCTTGGTCCCCGTTGCTCAAGGGGGACAGTAACCGCTCCTTGTCAGCGGATAAGCCTCGGCCTAAGCGGGGCTCGAACCTGCTCGGCCAGCCAGATCGGTCTGACAGGGCAGAGCATTATCCACTGAGCTGTCGGAGCGGTGTGGTGTGTGTGTGTGTGTGTGTGTGTGTGTGTGTGTGTGTGTGAGAGGGGGGGGGGGGAGTGTCTGTGCGTGTGTGTGTGCGTGCGTTCGTCTGTGTATTCGTGCCTTTGTAAAGGAAACAGATGCCACTCGCCGGGAAATCTTTCCGCCGCAGGTGAGTCGCAATTCGTCGCGGCACAAACGGACAGTCCGTCCATCAGCCGATTATCTCGCGCCGAGCCTCGCTGTCTTTCCACATGACGGCGCGGCTCCATCGTCCGGCTGTTTGCTTCCCTCAGACACGACTCTAGTGAATTCCTGTGAGCATGGACGCGATCGGAGTGGTATTTGGCGGCGGTACATTCATTAGTTCACGGTAGAGTCAGGCAGCACCGCGCTTTGCCACCTGACAACACAATTCTTCTACCCTCAGCAACGCAACACGTCTCTTCCAAGCCTCGAGCTGTGAATAATCCAACTGCTCTGCCCCTCGTCATACAACACACCTCTTTGCCAACCTGAGAACACTATGCTTTTACCTTAAGCAACATTACACGTTTGTCTCGAGTGTTGTGGTGTGGCTTTACTGAAGGGCCAAGCAGCATTCATTCATGCTTTCTCTCATTTCTCTCTTTCTTTCTTTTCTTTTTTCCTTCCTTCCTTCCTATGCTCTTCCTTAGTAATCCTTCCTTCCCTCCTCCCTTTCTTCCTACCTTCCATCCTTCCTTCCTTCCTTCCTTCCTATGCTCTTCCTTAGTAATCCTTCCTTCCCTCCTCCCTTTCTTCCTACCTTCCATCCTTCCTTCCTTCCTTCCTTCCCTCCTTCCTTTTCGTTCCTTTCCGTTCCTGATTTCCCTGAGTGGTTCTTTTCGCGTTATTTCCCCTCGTCGCTTTTCCCGTCCTTCTTACCTTTATTCCTTCCTTCCTTCTTTCCTTCCTTCCTTCCTTCCTTTATTCATTCATTCTTTCCTTTCCGTTTATTCATCTTTTTTTCTCCTCCTCCTCCTCCTCGTCTTTCCTCCCTCCCAAAAACCTCTTAATAATGCAGCAGTTTCCCCTCCAAAGCCCCGTTAGCAAAGGTTGTTCTCGCCCTATATTACAAGCCGCCTCCCTGAAGTGCCGTGGCGGGTGTTTTAGATATAATCATAAATGTTGCTTTAGTCTGCCACCTTTATGCGCGAGAGGGGACACCACCACCACCACTAACACCGCCACCACCACCGCCGGAAGCTCCACCAAAATATTATTATACATCAGCGTTTGTCAGGTTCGGGTTTCAGGTCTCCGGCGGCTTGGTTACGCCGGGAGCTGGATAATTAGTTTACGTTGACGCCACTCCTAGCAAATATTTCGGGATTTGTTTTAAGGTTTATTTTCATACTAGAGTTTTCATATTGTTTTTATAAGGAACAATAACCTTTCTTCTGTCCACACACAAAAACTCACACTTCTCAGCAATCAAACGCATCCATAATCGACTAAAACGTGTTCGGATTTTCGTGTCGGTATCGGGGGCTTCGTTTAGGGGTTTTCTTTCATCATAGAGCTTTCATATTTTTACACAAGGAACAACAACCTTTCTTCTGTCCACACATAAAAAATCACACTTCTAAACACCCAAACGCATCCATAATCGACTAAAATATATTCGGATTCGGGGCTCACACGTTGCTATGCCCGATTCCAAGCGCCTATGTATAGTTCAACGTTGGATGTTCCCTAAAATACTCAACCTGGTTTTCTCTCTCTACCTTGTCCTCTGTCGGTCTTAGAGCCATATTTTCAACCATTCCAGGGTTACGCACAAACACCCACATTTGGTAAGGCTTTCATAGAGGTTCTGAGTGCTAGTATTTCCATGGGTAGTGTTATGAGCCTCGTGACAGCTTGACAAGGCTTCTGCTGCACCATGAACGTGAAAAACACCATGAAAACCCAATTCATCTCCTTTTATGGCCTTGGAAAATATTAGTTGTGGGGGCCAAATGCGTCTTGGAATATGAGCCAAGCTCCTTCACCTCCTCCTCCTCCTCCTCCTCCACTTGCTCTCTCTCCTACATAAGCCAGATATAAACATTAGTAATACCAGATGCCCAAACAATTACCAGGTTATATTAGGGAGATCTTGTTAAGGGGGAGAGTGTTAAGGAAAGGAAAGGAAGGGGAGGAAAGGAAAAAAGAGATACCCATTTTGATACTGGCTTGTGCGAGGGAGAGAAGGGAGGAAAGGTGCGAGGGAAGAGAAGAGAAGGGGAGAAAAGAAAAAAAGGTGGAGAGAGAGGGAATGAATGAGGGAAGGAAGAAGGGAGGAGAAGAAAAGGAAAGAGAGAGAGAGAGAGAGAGAGATAATGAAGGGGATGGAGGTATAACTGGATTGATGAGAGAGAAAGTACGTTGGGAAAGGCTTTTGTTATACAGTGAACTAAAAATGGACACACACACACACACACATACACACACACACACACACACACACACACACACACACACACACACACACACACACACACACACACACACACACACACACACACACACACACACACACACACACACACACACACACACACACACACACACACACACACACACACACACACACACACGTTCTCACTCATACGTACAGGTCAGTGAAACCTTTTAAAGAGCATCGCATTCCATTCCTGGCCACCGAGTTCTGGTTATGAGGTAAACCAATTCATTTTAAAAATTCCTGATCTTGCATTCCGATCCTATACCCCGAAGTCCTTAAAGCTAATATTTCAAACTTAATTCACGTTATTATAAAGGATTAGTCTTAGGACGAAGATTAAAGAGGATTGGATTACATTTATTCTCGCTTGACTTTTTTTTCCATTCTTTTCCTTCCCTTCTTATACAATATTTTTTCCTTTCCTTTCCTTTCAACCTTCCTTTCCTTTCCCTTCCTCTCCTTCTGATTCTAACTTGCCTTTCCCTTTCTTTCTTATCCTTCCCTTTTCCTTCTCTCCTTCTCATCCTCTTTCCTTCCTCTCTGATAGATTGACAGATAGATAAATAGAGATAGATAGATAGAGAGATAACTACCGATCTCTCTCTCTCTCTCTCTCTCTCTCTCTCTCTCACACACACACACACACACACACACACACACACACACACACACACACACACACACACACTAATTAATGTTTACAAAGCGACACCTTGCGTTCCTGTGTGACATGATAACTAATAGTCCACTGAGGTACCTAAAATGGCCCCCTCCCCCTCCTCCTCCTCCTCCTCCTCCTCCTCCTCCTCCTCCACCCCCTCCTCCTCTTCCTCTCTCTCCTGCTGTGTTGGGTTTAAGGGAGGAGGAGGAGGAGGAGAGTTGAGGGGAATGACTCTTATTCTCTAACGGAAGGGAAGGGAAGGGAAGGGAACGAAAGGGAAGGGAAGGGAAGGAAAGGGAAAGGAAGAGATGGGAAGGGAAGGGAAGGAAGTTTGAATAAGAAAGAGAGGATAATCAGGAGGAGGAGGAGGAGGAAAAGGAGAAAGAGGAAGAGGAGGAGGAGGAGGAGTTTTAGTTGGGAGGATGAAATTCAGTATACAAATATGAAAAAAGGAAGAGCAGGAGGAGGAGGAGAAGGAGGAGACGGAAGAGGAGGAGGAGGAGGAGGAGTAATAGAAGTATATATTGTTATTGTTATTTTCGGTGGCGGAGGAGGAGAAGAAGGAGGAGAAGGAGGAGGAGGAGGAGAAATAAGAGAAGGAGCACATGTTGTCATTTTCGTTGGAGAAGGAAAACCAGAAGAAGGAGGAGGAGGAGGAGGAGGAGGAGAAGTGTAGGAAGAGGAGGAGGAGAATTATAGGAAGAGGAGGAGGAGGAGAAAATATATATGGAAATGGAAAAAAATATAAGGTGGAGGAATATGAAGAAGAAAAAGAAGAAGGAGAATGAAGAAGATGAAGAAGAAGAAGAAGAAGAAGAAGAAGAAAAAGAACAAGAAGAACAATAACAATAACAAGAAGACGAAGCACTAGCAGAAGTATATACATTAATATTATCATCATTTTCTTAACCCGGATAAAAAAAAATACAGCCCAACACGAATATGAAGAGAAAGAAAAAACAGAAGGAAGGAAGGAGAAAATAAAGTATACAAGCATGAAAAAGGAAAAGAAAAGGAGGAGGAGGAGGAAGAGGAATACATGTTGAAGAAGTATATATATTGTTTTTCTTATTCTGGTGAACCGGCTAAAAATACTACTAATAACAAGTCTATTCCTAAAACGAGGCTGCCCCAGGGACGGGCGCGCGCAAAGACTCTTCACGACTTCTTGCCCGATGAACACACACACGCTGCCCCCGCGAGAGGTAACCATGGTAACCTTGTGCGGCGGGAGGCTGCTGAATAACTTACACACACACACACACACACACACACACACACACACACACACACACACACACACACACACACACCGAGGGAAGGAAGGAAAGAGAGAGAGAGAGAGAGAGAGAGAGAGAGAGAGAGAGAGAGAGAGAGAGAGAGAGAGAGAGAGAGAGAGAGAGAGAGAGAGAGAGAGAGAGAGAGAGAGAGAGAGAGAGAGAGAGAGAGAGAGAGAGAGAGAGAGAGAGAGAGAGAGAGAGAGAGAGAGAGAGAGAGTAATCACCCCCATTCATTTTAAAGATAAGCAACAAGACACACGAACCCAAATTAACAAAAAAAAAAAGAAAAAAAGAAAGAAAAGAAAAACGTCTCTTAATCATCTCTCTCTACCTTACCCTGAAAAAAAATGAAAAAAAAGAAAAAAATATTAATCCTCTCCCACACACAACACCTCTACTTCCTCCTCCTCTTTCTCCTCCTCCTCCTCCTCCTTTTCCTCTTCCTCTACCATCTTTTTCTCTCTCTCCTTTTCTCCCTCTTCCTCCTCCTTCTCCTCTTCTCCTTCTCCTCTTTCTCTTCTTCTCCCTCTCGAAATAGTCTTCCTTTCTTTTCCTTCCCTTCCCTTCTCCTTTCCTTTCTTACCCTTCCTTTCCCTTTCCTTCCTTTCCCTTCCCATTCTTTCCTTCCCTTCTTAACCTTTCTTTCATTTCCCCAACCTTTTTCCTTTCCTTTCTTATCCTTCTTTCCCTATCCCTCCACCTCCGGACCCTCCCCCTCCTCTTTCTCTCCTTCCTCCTTCTCCCCCTGTCCTCTTTTTCTCTCCTTCGTAATTATGTCTCCCTCGCCTTTCTTTCTCTCGCCGCTGCAATCTCATTAGAGCACTTTTAAGGCCGTGTATTGACGGGCATAAGCTGACTGACGCCTCGCCCGTGTGATGCTAATGACTGCGAGGCCCCGACGGAATACTGTGTGGGAGGAAGTAGTTTTAGTCTGAATACGTGGGCAAGGAAGTGACGGTCCAGGGTATTGCTTGGGTACGGTTGTTGGGTTTTTTTTACAGCAAAGGAAACTGTTTAAGGGCACCTCTTGGGACTATTTTTGGGAGCAGCGAGTAAAGGGCTTTTTTATTATTGTTTCTTTTTTTGTGTGCCCTTGAGCTGTCTCCTTTGTTGTAAAAAAAAATCAAGACAAAGAAAAACCGCTAATCACTCCTCCTGTAAAAAGAAATATGGGGGAGTGGCCAGAAGAGAGGTCAATTTCGGGCGGAGAGGTGTCTTGATATTGAAGGAGGTCAAGTCGTAGGCAGGGGGAAATACAGACGAAGAGAGGCTGTTCATGAGTTTACCAGCGAAGGGGATGAAAGAATGATGATGCTGGCTAACTCTTGCATAAGGAATTTGGACAGTATAGGGATGAGCTAGTGTAGTAAATCGAGTGCAGTAGGGCCGCGGGTGGGAGGAGAGGCATGTAGTAGTTAGCAAGTCCAAAAGAGTGGGTGTGTTTCTGATGTATTGTGAGCCTTGGGAAATCTCTAAATTTTTCTTCCTTGTTTTTTTTTCCGCCTTACGTCCCTCCTTCCCCTCCTTGTTACGGCTGTCTTGTCAGGGTACTGCTGTCTGTCTCTGTGATGCTTTGTGCGGCTTGGAAAACTTCTCTAACTCTTTCCTCCTTCTCTCTGTTCATCCTTTTTTCTTGCTCTTCCTAACAAAAAACTACTATGGGACTTAGACAGTGTGAGGTAGCGTGTTATTAGGGTACGTTTGGGTCTGTCTCTGTGATGCTTTGTGAGGCTTGGAAAATCTCTAACTCTTTCCTCCTTCTCTCGGTTCATCCTTTCTAATACGGCAATGTGGGACGGGTCTCACTGAGCAGCGCGAGGTGGCGTCTTGTTAGGTTACCTTTGACGATTCCCTGGAATGCAAAATTTAGTTAAACAAAGATAGGAGGGACTGGAAGGAAGGAAAGAAGGAAGAGGAAATGATTAGAGAAATGGAGGAAGAGGCATATGACTGTGGTAAAAGAAAGAGAGATGGAGAGGTGATGAATGAGTGGAGAAGAGAAGAGAATAAAGAAATGAAATGAAAGTCAGATAAATAAACGGTTAATATGAGATTGAATGTGTTGTTATTTAAATGTCAGACGTGGGCGGAAACACGTCGAAATGAGAGCGTGGGTATAAGATTATTGACGGAAGGGAGATGAAAAATACAGCAAGAAAAAGGAAGGTACAGGAAATGAGTGAGTGAGAGTGAGCTCGTTTTTATTTTTTTATTTATTTATTACGTTTCTGCCTATGTCTGGGATAGGCTTTTTTGGTGGGGCCTGATTGATTGGTAATGGTACAGGCAAATTTTTATAGTGGTGCCATCTTGTTTTGCTCATTCTGCCCCCCGGAGCTCATCTTTGATCCTCTTTATAGAGAGAATCTAGAGTCCAGGTTGATAGGTGGTCTTCAGGATAGCATGTAGTAGACAGGAGCTTAAGAATTACAGACCAATCTCCCTTGTAAACACAGTAGGGAAAGTTTTTTTGTGCAGTGCTGAATGAGAGGTTGTGTAAATGGATTGAGAGGAACAGAGTACTAGGTGAGGAGCAGAATGGGTTGAGACCACTCGGCGGTGACTGAAAATTCCCAGCTGTGGCGGCGGGTGGGATGCGAACCTTCGTCCTCCTGAGCCCCTGCCGCCACACTAACCACTCAGCCACAGTGTCCCCGAAGAGTTTGAGAGATTAGTCCGGCGGAGGTTTTAATACTAGAGACCATGGATAGAGAATTAAGGTCAGAAGGGAAATGATAGATTTAGTATGAAAAACAACAGGGAAATGAGAGTAAAATATATTAATGTTCAGAGTGAGCTTGTATGTGTATTTAGAATTGAATGTCACTTGTAGGTCGACATGATACGATAAAATGGGTGTGGGATAAAGAACTGATGCAGGAGTAGAAAAAATGAACATTGATTAGCTAATGGCTATACAACATTACTCTTAGCCGAGGAAATTAAAATAGTGTTTGTATACGCGTCACATTCCTGTACGATACGTAATTAGACGAGTTTGTTAAGAGAAAAATAATAGATAAAAATACACACACACACACACACACACACACACACACACACACACACACACACACACACACACACATCTCGTTAGTTAATTAGTCTGTTAGATAGCTTATTGATCAAACCGAAAGTATGGCACAGAGAGAGGAGGGGAGGAGGTGGAGGAGAGAAGGAAGGAGGTGGAGGAAAAGAAGAGGAGGAGGTGGAGAAAAGAAGGAGGGAGGTGGAAGTAACAAGTGGAGAAGGAAAAACAGAAAAAAAAGATAACATAAATAAAGAAAATAAAGGAAAGGAGAAGGAAAACCGGTGTAGGAAAGAAGGTAACAAGTGGAGGAAAGGAGGTTACAGGTGGAGGAAAGGAGGTGGAGGTGGAGGAAAGGAGGAGGAGGTGGAGGGAGGGTTCCATTCTTGCCTCCTGATTGGTGGACGTTCGTTTCAGTCCTCCGGTAGTCAACAAGGCACCTGCATCACCCACCTGCCATAACACATTCTCTCTCTCTCTCTCTCTCTCTCTCTCTCTCTCTCTCTCTCTCTCTCTCTCTCTCTCTCTCTCTCTATATATATATATATATATATATATATATATCTATATATATATATATATATATATATATATATATATATATTAATTTGGGACATCTTCGCGCGCATTAAGACGTATATTTTTTTCTCTCCACATTTTTTTCTCTCCATTTTTTCCCTCCAAGGTGTTTTGCCTCCGAAGGGCTTTGTGGTGGAGGAACGGAGGTGTTTGTGGCGAGGAGGAGGAGGAGGAAGAGGAGGCGGAGGAGGAGGAGGAGAGAAGGGAGGAGGAGAGGAGGAGAGGAAGGAGAGAGGAGAGAGAGAGAGAGAGAGAGAGAGAGAGAGAGAGAGAGAGAGAGAGAGAGAGAGATAAGAGGATTATTGTTTTACAAGTCGCGTTGTCACTTCCTCTTTCCTCTGCCTCTTTTTCTCTCTCTCGCTCTCTCTCCTCTTTCTCTCCGCCTCTTATGCCTCCCCCCTCCCTCCATCTCTCTCTCTCTCTCTCTCTCTCTCTCTCTCTCTCTCTCTCTCTCTCTCTCTCTCTCTCTCTCTCTCTCTCTCTCTCTCTCTCTCTCTCTCTCTCTCTCTCTCTCTCTCTCTCTCTCTCTCTCTCTCTCTCTCTCTCTTTATGCATTATGAAGCAGCCAGACTCCTCTTTTATGGTTGTGTGTGTGTCTGTGTGTGTGTGTGTGTGTGTGTGTGTGTGTGTGTGCGTGTTATTAGGTATGGGAAGGGAAGGGAATGTAAGGAGAGATAAGGAAAGGGAGATCGCGAGGTGTGTGTGTGTGTGTGTGTGTGTGTGTGTGTGTCCCCCCCTAACCTCGCCTCCTCACCCCCAGGAACACGCCCAACACGCACCTTGTCTCGCTGGCTGCCGGGGACCTCCTGGTGGTGCTGCTGACGGTGCCCTTCACGTCGGTGGTGTACACGCTGCCCACCTACCCCTTCACGGAGGGCGTCTGCCGCGCCTCGGAGTTCGCCAAGGACCTGAGTCTCGGCATCACGGTCTTCACGCTCACCGCCCTCAGCGCCGACCGGTACATGGCGATCGTAAGGCCCGTCAGCCACCACGTCTCGGACACCGCCGGCCGCCTCACTATTATCGTAACTGTGGTCATCTGGGTTGTGTCCGCGGCGCTGGCACTCCCCGCGGCCGTGTTCTCCCAGACGCCGGAGCTGCACACTTCCACGGGGGACTCGTACCACATCTGCACGCCCTACCCGCAGTACCTGGGCAAGGTGTACCCCAAGGTGCACGCCCTGGTCAAGGTGGTGGTGTACTACCTGCTGCCGTTGGTGCTCATTGCCTCCTTCTACGTGTTGATGGCGCGCCACCTCGTGCTGTCCGCCAAGCAGCTCCCCGGGGAGGCGGCGGGCCAGCAGCGGCAGGTGCGCGCCCGCAGGAAGGTGGCCAAGATGGTGCTGGCCTTCGTCATCATCTTCGCCGTGTGCTTCCTGCCGCTCAACGTGTTCACGGTCTGGTGGCACCTCGACCCGCTCTCCGAGGACCGCTATGACATCACGTGGCACTCCATCCGCATCGTAGGCTTCTGCCTCTCCTTCGGCAACTCGTGCATCAACCCCATCGCCCTCTACTGCGTCAGCGGCACCTTCAGGAAGTACTACAACCGACACGTGTTCTGCTGGTGCGCCGGGCGGGGCCGACGCGGGGACTGGGAGGGCGCCGAGTCCACCGGCACGAGGCTCACCACGGCCATGAAGACGGACCAGCTGCCCCTTAAGACTCTCATCGCCTCCAATGACAACGGCAGCAACCACCACCACCACCACCACCACCACAGCCACCGCCACGCGCCCGCCACAGCCACCACCACCACGGTGCTCTCCCGCCCGGGCCGCGACCACGACCCCGCCTCCCCGGTGTAGTGACCCCCTGTGACGCCCCTTAGCCTTTTTAGCGGCCCGGCTTCACCCCTTCCCCGTCCCTAATGTGTCCCGTGTGTGGTTCCGTCAGGCAGGACACGACCAGGCCCGCCCAGTAGTGTAGCGCCACACAGCACCCTCCACGCCCATCATACGCCCGCACCCACACGTGCTGCACCCCCCACAGTCCAAGAGTACACAGTCGTCCCACTTTTGGTTACAGTTTTGAAGCAGTTCGTGTACGACTCCACACGGTTCCGCTGCAAAGACTCTACCTCGAGGCTCCTTGTTCCTGCTACCTTTAACTTACGTTGTATTTGACACATTTCAGTTATCCTCTTGATTTTAGTTTCCTCTCCGGCTATATGGGCACAAGGCGCGCCTCCCGGACGTCGATCTTGCTCATATGTAGGGTTGTTTCTGTACGTGACAACCCTGAATGGAGGAGACAAAGGGGACGCCCGCTTAACTCATGGTTGGGGCAAGTTGATCGATCCTTGGGGCTTGGAATGAAAAGGGCGGCTGCGTGGAGGCTTACCCGGGAAACTGGGGGGGGTGGAAGTCGTGAGTGAGTGAAGCGACGCGCCCCCTGGCATATGCTCCCAGTTAGTAGTATGGGTAGCCCGGAGCCTGGAGGTAAATCACTATAATATATAGAATCATAGAGAGGAACCGTGTGAAGTCATCCTGCGCTTGGGATAACTGTGTATCCTTAGCCTGTAGTACCGTGACCCTCCATCCCGCGGCGCCCTCAACGGTAGGCAGCCACGCCCAGCCTCGTACCCGGCCAGGAGCGGCTTCCCCAACACCCCAGTCACCTCCCTCAGAGCAAGCACAGAACCTAGAGTGCCCGCTCAGCCAGGCCCGGGGCGGCGTGGACAGGGGGGGAGGGTAAGGAGGCGAGGGGCGGCGCTGAGGCCCCTCGCCACCGCCCCCCTCCACCTCCCTTGCCCGGCGCCGCGTGATGGAGGGAGCGCACACCCCTGCCCCCCGCCCACGCCCACGCCCACCAACACCTAAGACCGTGGGCGTGGGGGGATGGGAGTGAAGTTGTGTCATTGTGTTAAGTTACCGGGGAAATACACACACACACACACACACACACACACACACACACACACACACATTCGTCGTTGAAAATCATATGTGTGTGTTTTCATATGTAGGGTTACTTTTGGAGCAAGAAAAAAAAGTGTGTTGTGTTTGTTTTTAGTGAATGTAAAAAAAGAACACTTATTACTCTTTTAGTCAATCAGGCAGTGTGTGTGTGTGTGTGTGTGTGTGTGTGTGTGTGTGTGTGCGCACCGTAACCGAACCTCTCAAGTGTTAGTTGAAATACACAACTCAAGAGAACCTCCAAGTGTTAAGTGTAAAAAGGAGACAGAGAAAGAGACAGAGACAGACGGTTTCTAGTGGACGAAAAGAAACAGAGGAAAAAAAAAACAGGAACAAAACAAAAACAGATAAACAGGAGGAGAGAGGAAAAAAACTGCCGTGTGTGTATATGTGTGTGTGTATGTACGTACGTGTGTTAAACTAGAAAGCCCAAGTGACTCCTAAATATACCGAGAACGTGTGACGGAAAAAGAGGAGGAGAAGGAGGAGGAAGAGGAGGAGAAAGAGGAAGGAAATAAACAAAGGAAAGGAGGAAAACAGAACCTTACTTTATGTCTCCTAAGTGTAAAGGAGGAGGAGGAGGAGGAGGTTAAGTTTAAGAGCTGCAACCACCCAGGACAAGCTTCAGTGTCTGTGTGTGTGTGTGTGTGTGTGTGTGTGTATGTGTGATATATGGTTCGTGTCGTGTCCAACTCGCTTCGTATCGACTCTCAAATTTATCTTTAACTCCTCGAATGTTCATCTTCCTTCTCCTCCTCCTCCTCCTCCTCCTCCTCCTCCTCCTGCTCCTCCTCTTCTTCTTCCTCCTCCTCCTCCTGACACTTTTAACCTTATTTACACTCCTCCTCCCTCACCTCCATCTCCCTCTCTCTCTCTTCCCTCCCTCCTCCCTCTCTTCCATCCACACAGACTTTTTCCCTCCACTTTTTCCTTCCATCTTTACATCCATCTCTCGCTTTCTTCCTTCCTTTCCTCCCGTCCTTCTTTATCTTTTCCCTCCTTCTCCTTCCCTCCTTCCTTCTCCTTCTCTTATTCTTTCCTTCCAAACTCCTTCCTTCCATTACTTTCCATTTCCCTCTTCATTTCCTTTCTCCTCTCCTTCCTTCCATCTCCTCCTCCCTTTCTTCGGCTCACAGGAACGAGGAACACCTTTACGTTCATGGCTGTAGACGTTCAATACTTACGTTCAGTATTTGCGTTCATTATGGTTTGTGTTAGCAAGCTTCGCCTCGTCGTAAGCTTTGTAAGGGAATAGACATAAGCTTAATCCTAACACACGCTTTCTCAGTTCTCTTTTGATTTATATACAAGGGGATTTTTATTATTATTATTATTATTATTATTATTATTATTATTATTATTATTATTATTATTATTATTATTATTATTATTATATTTGACGCTACGTGGCTTGTATTATAGTTTTGTGACGGAAAAAAAATATCTCTCTACGCTGTGCTTATTATAGTAAAGTGTTATGTTAATCTGGTTTTCATTACCTTGAGAGAGAGAGAGAGAGAGAGAGAGAGAGAGAGAGAGAGAGAGTGGGTGGGGGATGGGTTTGTGTGCGTGTGTGTGTGTGTGTGCTGAAGCCGTACGCACAAACCCACACTATAAAACACACACACACACACACACACATGAGTTTATATTGGGCATATGTTTAAGTCATCCAACGCGGGTCTTTCTCTGGTCCTCTGTAAACGGTCTACCATTGAGTTGGGTTGCCTCTCCGCGGTTTCTCTGTGATGTGTCTTGCCTCACAAAGGTTTTTTTTCTACTTTGATGCTCGTCAGAGAGAGAGAGAGAGAGAGAGAGAGAGAGAGAGAGAGAGAGAGAGAGAGAGAATCACCAACCGATCCCAATCACTGCTTAAAAAGTCACCAAGTTCACATATCAATTTCATATCTCCCTCCCCTCCTCTCTCTCCCTCTCTCTCTCCAACACATCAACCCTTCAGTTACCTCACTGTCCAACCCAAGGAAGAGAGAGAAAAGAAGATGAAACAACATGATAAACAAGAAAAAAGGAATTACCAAGAAGTGTAAATCCGCTCGAAGCTTTGAACCAACACTGGACGGTTCAATAACATCAGTCTGTCACTAACCTCCGCCGTGCTCACAGACTCCAAGCTTCCTTCAGCGCAGCATCGGCCAGAAAGACGCCCTGCGGTATAGCTACTCAGTGACCCTTAGAGGAACCCAGAGCAGCGGAGGCATCAGGACCGCTAGACCATCAGGCTGGAGTGAGTAATATATGTGGTGACAGTAACGTAGAGAGTAAGGAGATATGCAAGAGGTAAGATGCTAAGATGCTAGTGGTCATATTCGCGCTTAGGGACTTATATACCTTCATTTGGTTAGGTTTTAGTAGAGGTTATGTTAGTATTTCCATGTCAGTAGTGTAGGGAGTTAGATATTCAACAGGTGTAGGAAGATAAGTAGATTGCTAGGGTGATGTCAGTGGTCGTGGTGTCATATTTCGGGGTCTGGTCACCTTCATTTGGTAACACACAGGGCTACAGAGTGTTGAGCGATGTTTGTCTATATGTTTAAGCCAGAAAGGAAGGGAATACGAATAGCAAAGTAGTAGAAGACAGCCTAAAACCGTAACCAGCATCTCGCAATTGCTAGTCAAGAGCATCATGTTACTCTCAAGGCTACGAGGTTTGCTATGTTATTTGTCTCCTTATCAATCTTGTGTTAAGGCCTGATGTGTAAGGATGTGCGTATAGCCTTGTATTAGCGGACAGCCTAAAAACGTAACCAGCATCTCGTAATTGCTCGTCAAGAGCGTCATATTACTGTCACAAGGCTACGAAGTTTGCATTGTTTGTCTCCTTATCAATCTTGTGTTAAGGCTTGATGTGTAAGGATGTGCGTATAGCCTTGTATGAGTGGCCAGCCTCTAAACGTAACCAGCATCTCGTAATTGCTAGTCAAGAGCGTCATTTTACTGTTGCAAGGCTACGAAGTTTACAGTGTTGTTTGTCTCCTTACCAATCTTATGGTAAGGTCTGATGTGTAAGGATGTGCGTATAGCCTTGTATCAGCGAACAGCGTAACGACGTAATCAGTTGCATTTATCAAGTGCTAATCAGAAAGTTAAAATAGCATCCCATTACAGAACTAAGGAGTGTATAGGATGATATAGAAAGATATTTAGATTAGTAGAAAGAGATAGATAATTATAGAGTATGTATAGCCTTATTAGCGAATAGCGTAACGACGTAATCATTTCATTTATCAAGTGCAAGGCAGAAAGTTAAAATAGCATCCCGTTACAGATATAAGGGGTGTATAGGATGATACAGAAAGACATTTAGATTAGTAGAAAGATACATAACTATAGAGTATGTATAGCCTGGTATTAGCGAACAGCGTAACAACGTAATCAGTTTCAGTTATCAAGTGCTAATCAGAAAGTTAAAATAGCATCTCGTTACAGAACTAAGGAGTGTATAGGATGATATAGAATGATATTTATATTAGTCGAAAGAGATAGAGAGTATGTGGGTGTCAATCCAGAGGTAGAAATATTGCAACAATCGGAGGGGCGAACCATCAAACCATACTTTTTTTTCCTTCACTCGTTAACGCGTCAACTCACACCCTCGCGCCGGTATACTTCTTAACACGTGGTCAGGTAATAGATGTGCTTTATACCACCACGAGCCTACTACGTTATTTCACGCAGGCCTATAAGATATCCAACGGTATTTTGTCAGTATCCTACGCTGTCTTAAAGTATCCTAGGCCGTTTCTTTGTTATGTTATTCCATATACACAAGGATAGGTTGGGAGCATACGCTATTACTACGCGTTGCGGCGGTGCTAGTCTCCGACCCATTAACCCGACATAGGGCCAGTGCGACACCCGTATATGTGTTTAATAACCTTAACTTTGTGACCACATATTAGTTTTGCAAGGGTCATTAGCTGTGTCAGCGGCTCACAGGGTAATGATAGAGTAAAATTAATTAGGTGTTCTAAAAGGTTATTAATCATGAGAGAGAGAGAGAGAGAGAGAGAGATGCTGCTTCAGAT
>NC_066530.1:20281309-20283809 GCF_024679095.1 Eriocheir sinensis
GCAACAAGTTAGCGCGTGTGTTTATGAACGTGCTCACCCCTCACGTCGGGCTAACCAGGGCGTGTATATATATGTCTCTGTTTTCATATTTAACATTCAGTAAGTTATGTAGTTTTAAGACTAGGTTTTCTCTCCTATTCATTTGGTTACTATTATAATTATTGCTACTACTACTACTACTACTACTGTTACTACTACTACTACTACCACCACTGTTACTACTACTACTACCACTGTTATTACTGTTACTACTATTACTACTACTACTACTACTACTATTACTATTACTTATTTTCGCCGCGTCCTCATACTAACCACCCAGCCACTCTCTCCATTGTTTTATTTACTTAAATTTCTCTATTTACTTCTTCTTTCCTTCCCGTCGTCAAGTTTAGGTACCCAGCATTATTTTCTTTAATCATACTTACTTATATGTCCGTTCATTTTTGTCACGTCGTAAAACTAAGTGTCTCGGTACTATTTTCTTTACTGCCTTTCTCTATTTACTTCATTTCCTTCCTCTTCCCTCCCTCTTGGTCCGGCTAAGTGGCCCTCATGAATGCAGGGGCGCGAATTAGTGTCCAGGCAACGAAATACACGAAGCAAGGCAATTTTCCGGCCAAGTGGCGACTCTTAATTAAGTGGTAGTGGTGGTGCTGGTGCTGGTGGTTAGTTTGGTGGGTGCACGGAAGGATGGTGGTGGTGGTGGTGGAGGTGAGAGGTGTTGTTGTTGGTGGTGGTGATGAGGGTACGAAGGTAGTGGTGGTGATGATAGGAAGGCCAGAGGTGGTGGTGGTGGTGGTGGTGATGATGAGGGCAGAAAGACAGTAGTGGTGGTGGTGATGGTAGTGATGATAGGTAGACGATGGGATAAGGACAGGAAGGTGAAGCTGGTGGTGGTGGTGATGGTGGAGGTGGTGGTGATGATGGGAAGGCCAGAGATGATGGTGGTGGTGGTGGTAGTGGTGATGAGGGTAGGAAGATCGTAGTGGTGGTGATGAAAGGGAGACGATGGGATAGGGATAGGAAGATGGTGGTGGTGGTGGTGGTGATGGAGGTGGTAGTATGCTCTTGACGCTGGTGATGTTGACGTTGCATCTCATTTCAACGCGAGACGGAATAACAATTATCAGCCGCCGCCAACGCTTCTAATATCCGTCTGCTAATGTCTTGTTCCCGCCCTGTTAGCTGTATAGCCTCAAAATATCCCCTTGTTAGCTGTATAGCCTTAAACATCCCCTACTAATGTCTTGTTCCCGCCCTGTTAGCTGTATAGCCTCAAAATATCCCCTTGTTAGCTGTATAGCCTTAAACATCCCCTACTAATGTCTTGTTCCCGCCCTGTTAGCTGTATAGCCTCAAAATATCCCCTTGTTAGCTGTATAGCCTTAAACATCCCCTACTAATGTCTTGTTCCCGCCCTGTTAGCTGTATAGCCTCAAAATATCCCCTTGTTAGCTGTATAGCCTTAAACATCCCCTACTAATGCCTTGTTCCCGCCCTGTTAGCTGTATAGCCTCAAAAATCCCCTTGTTAGCTGTATAGCCTTAAACATCCCCTACTAATGTCTTGTTCCCGCCCTGTTAGCTGTATAGCCTCAAAAATCCCCTTGTTAGCTGTATAGCCTTAAACATCGCCTACTAATGTCTTGTTCCCGCCCTGTTAGCTGTATAGCCTCAAAATATCCCCTTGTTAGCTGTATAGCCTTAACCCTATCCGCTCCGAGGACGGCCAAATGTGGCCTCCCCTCAGGAACTTCGATCAAAACGATACACTTTTTTTATTATCAAGTGTAAAATTGATTCGGTACCAGTACTTAGTGTTCAGGAGCGTTATCGTTGTTCAGATAAATGAGTACGATGCTAAGTGTTACGAGCGCGAAAATTTGAAAACGTCGGATCGGGTAGGGTTACACATGCCCTACTAACGCTTTGTTCCTTGGCATTCACGCGTATCTTTGCCGAGTTCCGTCTCAAAAACTGTCTCCTGCACCTCAGCAACGAGATTTCATGTATAGTTATTGTTACAGTCGTCAATGTCTGATGTGTTTTGGCAGAGTTAAGTGTCAAAGAGCGGTAGATAAGATGTTTTGAGTATCACAATATGGCAACGTGGCTCCTGTCTGCGTTTGTTGACTTGGTTTTCAACGCGATCGCAAAACGGTCGCTATTGGGCCATGAAGACACATTGCTTGTTAGAGGAATACGACATTGCTACTACTACTACTACTACTACTACTACTACTACTGTTCTATATTTCACTGCTATCATTATCTTCATCATCAATGCTTCCTCCTCCTCCTCCTCCTCCTCCTCCTCCTCCTCTTCTTCTTCATCGTGAGCTTGTGTCTCTGTGCGTGTGTCTGTGTGCGTCATTAGTCGTGTGTGTGTGTGTGTGTGTGTGTGTGTGTGTGTGTGTCTCCTTTAATGCTGTCTTAATGGTTAATTACACTCTCTCTCTCTCTCTCTCTCTCTCTCTCTCTCTCTCTCTCTCTCTCTC
>NC_066530.1:20288809-20346309 GCF_024679095.1 Eriocheir sinensis
AGCTGCCCTCCATCCCTCGCCCAAGTTAAAAGGTAGAGAGGGAGAGAGAGCGAGAGGGGAAGGCTTTTAGTTTTACATCCGTGGCCCAGAATTGAAGTGTTAACGAGACTCGCTCACTCAAAAAGGGTTGTGTGTGATATCGGTGAGTGACGAGGGAGAGAGAGAGAGAGAGAGGAGATAGATTAGATGTTTGTGAGAGAGAGAAAGAATAAATGGGATGTGGACAGATAGATAGATAGATAGGTAGATAAAAAATAGAGAGAGAAGGAGATGTATAGAGAAAGAAAGAAAATCAAAGGAAAAGAAAGGAGAGGAAAGGAAAATAAGGAAGGAAGGAAGGGAGGGAAAGGAGAGGAAAAAGAAAGAGCAAAAAACACAGAGAGAGAGAGAGAGAGAGAGAGAGAGAGAGAGAGAGAGAGAGAGAGAGAGAGAGAGAGAGAGATATACCATACGTTCCTTGCAATCATACAGACCTACTTTTATATATGTATGTGTGTGTGTGTGTGTGTGTGTGTGTGTGTGTGTGTGTATCTAGTGTCCAGGGGCCCCGGGAGTACCCTTGACGGGCCTAACTTGTGTCTTCGGCCGTCGGTGCGCCGGGACCCATGTGTCTTGAGGACGGGCAAAGTTAGACACGGAAAGCAACCGTTGCGGCGCTGTGGGGAGTTTCGGCGCTAACTAACCTGCAACTGCTTGCTTGTGTCTGTGTCTCTGTCTCCATCTCTTTCTCTGTCTCTTTGTCTATGTCCGTGTATCTCTGTTTTGTATTTATCTCTGTCTGTCTATGTCTTTCTGTCTGTCTCTCTCTCAGTCGGAGGGTGCCCGTGTTGAAAGTCTACGGGGTATGGATGCTTCCCATGTTTCATTTACTCCTGAAGGCTGAAAGTGTTGGTAGTGGTAGTAGTAGTAGTAGTAGCAATAGTAGTAGTGTCTCAGTGTTTTTATAAGTGCTGCCTATAGCGCCTGCAGACTTTCCTTGGGGAGTTTCTTGGGCGACCCCAGCCCGTTAGTGGCGCAGGTGCATTATATTTATAGTGGCTGCCGTGATGTATGACTCTTGCCTGGCCCATGCTGCCCCCCGGTGCTCCTCTTGACCGAAGTCGCTGAAGTTAGGGTTGATTGGAGGTCCTGGCAGCATGTGGGTAACCTTCAGACACTCGCCGATAGTTTGAAAAATCAGCGTGTTTCTGTGGGACTCGAACCTAGATCCACGAGCTCACCACGCCCGCGTGCTGACCACTCGGCCACCGGCTCCCCTTACTACTAATCCTTTTACAACTATTTGTTTGGTGAGACAATAGTACGAAAAAAGAGCGCTATTAACGACCTCCAATCTTTTTTCACGTAAGACGGTCGTCAGGTTCCGCTGGGCCGCGTTTAGTACGTCCGCGAGCCCCTCGGGACTGTCTGGCGCCTCGTGAAGAATAGACAATTATCGGATTCTGATCGCAGTGTCCTTTTATGGGTTCCTCGATACGCGGGAGCTTTGCGACCTTCATTTTATTGCAAACCGTTTACACTGGCGGCCCTCCCTTCTCCCACGGCCTATATAAAACCTGCCTCTCCCTCTCCATCCTCAGTAAGAAGTGAATGGACGTAGTAAATAGAAGGAATGGTCGAGATTTGGCACCGTCTCTTTCGGCTACTGGGTTTTTTTATCAGGAGAGGGGTTCTGCCTTAGCCCACGGCCTCCATAAAGCCTTCCTGTCCCTCCATGCCTCGATAAAAAGCGAATGAACGTAGTAAACAAAAGAAATGGTTGAGATTCAATACCCTCTCTCGCGGTTACTCCGTCTCCTTTTATTCGAGAGCAGCGGTGTTTGCCCACGGCTTACGCATACAGTGGTGAGAGGGAGTGCCAGGACAGGGAGAGATGGAGACACTTCTGCCGCGGCGTCAGAGATATTGATTGACAGAATGGAAAAAGGGGGATAGAAAAGTGATATCTCCACGCTGAAACTAGACACTTTATTCTCTCATGAGTTTATAGTTTAACAGTGACTTGGTAAACACAGTGGAATGCAATTTAGTCTTGTATGGAAAGAAACACTGAACCTTAGCAAACAGAAGTTATTTTAAAACATAATATTTCCACGTCAAAACTAGACAGTCATTCTTACATCAATTTATGGATGATATGTCTATGGAATTTAAGTAGTAGCAGCAGTAGTAGTAGTAGCAGTAGTAGTAGATGACGGTGGTTCAGCAGTAAAAGTAGTAGATGTAGTAGTAGTAGTATCAGAAGAAGTAGTAGCGAGGGTAGCAGTAGTAGTGGTAGTGTCAGGCGTAGGTTCAGCAGTAGTAGTAGTAGTAGTAGTAGTAGTACCATCCGTAGTAGAAGTAGCAGTTAGCGTAGTAGCATCAGTAGCAGGAGTAGTAGTAGTAGTAGTACCATCCGCAGTAGAAGTAGTATTTGGTGTAGTAGTATCGGTAATAGTGGTAGCGGTAGTAGTAGTAGTAGTAGTACCATCCTTAGCAGCAGTATTTACCGTAGTAGTATCAGTAGTAGTGGTAGCGGTAGTATTATCAGGAGTAGTAGTAGTATCAGGAGTAGTGGTAGTAGTAGTAGTATCATCCGTAGTAGTAGTGGTAGTAGTATCAGGAGTAGTGGTAGTAGTAGTAGTATCATCCGTAGTAGTAGTGGCAGTAGTATCAGTATCAGTGGTAGCGGTAGTATTATCAGGAATAGTAGTAATGGTTTTATGAGGAGTAATAGTAGTAATATTAGTATCATCCGTAGTAGTAGTTAGCGTAGTAGTATCAGGAGTAGTGGTAGTAGTAGTAGTATCATCCGTAGTAGTAGTGGTAGTAGTATCAGGAGTAGTGGTAGTAGTAGTAGTATCATCCGTAGTAGTAGTGGCAGTAGTATCAGTATCAGTGGTAGCGGTAGTATTATCAGGAATAGTAGTAATGGTTTTATCAGGAGTAATAGTAGTAATATTAGTATCATCCGTAGTAGTAGTGGTAGTAGTATCAGGAGTAGTGGTAGTAGTAGTAGTATCATCCGTAGTAGTAGTGGTAGTAGTATCAGGAGTAGTGGTAGTAGTAGTAGTATCATCCGTAGTAGTAGTGGCAGTAGTATCAGTATCAGTGGTAGCGGTAGTATTATCAGGAATAGTAGTAATGGTTTTATCAGGAGTAATAGTAGTAATATTAGTATCATCCGTAGTAGTAGTGGTAGTAGTATCAGGAGTAGTGGTAGTAGTAGTAGTATCATCCGTAGTAGTAGTGGCAGTAGTATCAGTATCAGTGGTAGCGGTAGTATTATCAGGAATAGTAGTAATGGTTTTATGAGGAGTAATAGTAGTAATATTAGTATCATCCGTAGTAGTAGTTAGCGTAGTAGTATCAGTACCAGAAGTAGTAGTAGTAGTAGTAGAAGGAGTGGTAGTATCAGGCGTAGGTTCAGCAGTAGTAGTAATAGTAGTACCATCCGTAGTAGTAGTAGTAGTAGTTTCATCAGCAGTAGTAGCAGTAGTACCTAACGAAGACTCAGTAGTAGTAGTAGTAGTAGAACCATTATCAGTAACAGTAGTAGTAGGAATAGTCGCAGTAGTAGTAGAGCCAAGAATAGGATAACTTCTCTTCAGTCTATCAAAAACAGTAGGAGAAGTAGGAGCAGCAGTAGGAGCAGTAATAGTAGTAGTAGGAGGAGGAGGAGGAGCAGCAGTAGGAGTAGTAGTAGGAGGAGGAGGAGAAGGACCGCCGTTCACGCAGTAGACAGTGAACGTGTAACTCCCCGCCTCGAAGTTCTGGGACTGGTAAGGTCGATCCTGAACCACGAGGGAACTGCCGCTGGTCACGATGCTGCCCGCGGTGGTGTCGCAGAACCTAAGGGAAGGGAGAGACAGGTAGAGAGGAGACATAAGGACATTAGTTAAGTAGAGTTAGGTAGATAGGGTTAGAGTAGACATAATTAAAGTTGGGTAGAGTTAGGGTAGACATAGGTTAGGTAGGTAGGGACATAAGGACATTAGGACATAAGGAAAGAGAGAGAGAGAGAGAGAGAGAGAGAGAGAGAGAGAGAGAGAGATAGTTAAATAGATTGATTGATACTAGATGGATAGATAGATAGAGATAGAGATGGAAAAAGGTAGATATTCTTTCTTTCGTCCTCTCTCTTTCTCTCTTTTTCTTTCTTTCTTTCTTTCTTCCCTCCTTCCTTCCTTTCTTACTCACTCACTCACTCACTCACTCACTCACTCACTCCCTTCCTTCCTTCCTTACTCACTCACTCACTCACTCATTCCCTTCCTTCCTTCCTACCTTCCTTCCTTCGTTACTCACTCACTCACTCACTCACTACTCACTCCCTTAATTCCTTCCTTCCTCACTCACTCACTCACTCACTCACTTCCTCACTCACTCACTCCCTTCCTTCCTTCGTTACTCACTCACTCACTCACTCACTCACTCACTTCCTCACTCACTCACTCCCTTCCTTCCTTCGTTACTCACTCACTCATTCACTCACTCCCTTCCTTCCTTCCTTCCTTCGTTACTCACTCACTCACTCACTACTCACTCCCTTCATTCCTTCCTTCCTCACTCACTCACTTCCTCACTCCCTTCCTTCCTTCGTTACTCACTCACTCACTCACTCACTCACTCACTTCCACACTCACTCACTCCCTTCCTTCCTTCGTTACTCACTCACTTACTCACTCACTCACTCACTCACTCACTCACTCCCTTCCTTACTCACTCACTCACTTCCTTCCTTACTCACTCACTCACTTCCTTCCTTACTCACTCACTTCTCTATCTTGTCGTCGTAATGAGCCACCAGCGCGGCTCTCTCACAGTTCTTGCTCTTCGTTTCCAGCTCCCCAATGGACAGGATGAGGTTGCCCCCTTCACACTCGAACCTGTACGCGATGCACCTGAGGAAAAGAGGAAAAAATTTAAAGGAAAAATACTCTCGGTTCGTATCCTCACACGCTTTCCGTTCCCTTCTTTTCCCTTTTCTTTCTTGTCTTTATTTCGTTCTCCTTTCGTTCTCCATTCGTCCTCCTTTCGTTCTCTTTTACTTTTTCCTTTCCCTTCCTTACCTGTCCTCGTAGTTCTTTCCCGTGTCCTCCCACATGGCCGTCACTGTCTGGTTCCGATGCAGGTCCAACTTTCGCGAGACCATGTTGCAGAGGAAGAAGGAACAGTGACCGACGGACGCCAGCAGGAGACAGACCGCGCCCAGGGACATCATGAGCCTGAGATATGCCATGCTTACGAGGCTGTCCCAGTGAGGCGGAGGGTTGGGCGTTTGTGGGTAGGCTCCTCCACCCTTCCCTGTATTTATGGAAGGGAGAGAGGGTGATGGTGTTGGCTTAGGACACACACACACACACACACACACACACACTTGTTATGTCTCCCGGCAGTCCTGTTGTGACATTCGATTCATTGCCTGAGAGGTTTGATTCACGGCTGGCGGGAAGGTAAACGGCTCCTACTGTTCCTTCTCCTTATCACGCCTCAACCTTGTCATCATACACTGTTTACCCAAAAGTGGAATTGAATCAAACTTGCGTGGGTAGAATTTAGGTTTTTACATATTATCAATCGCGTCGGCCTCCCAGTACGACTAATTCCCAAGGCTACAGAAAAGATTAACCGGCTAACGACACGCCTCGATGTATCCCCGTTAGTTAGTTAGCTAGTTATAAATATAATTAGAGTGGAAAGTCGTATGCAGGGAACCCGTTGTTAGCTCCTACCTGACAATGCTTAGCCCAGCAATCAAAGAGTCACCAGTCAGTCACGTAACTCCTCCTAGCGTGCCAGTATCATGTTGGCTTGTAGAGAGAGACTTGAGGACCTGTTTCAACCCTATTACAAAAGCTCTCAGTCAGCTCTCACGTAGACCAACACACTTATTGCTTGCCACGCCGTCCCCTCTCTCTCTGTCTATCTATCCATATATGTATCTATCTCTATCTCCTGAGTTGATTGAATTTGCTCTCTCTCTCTCTCTCTCTCTCTCTCTCTCTCTCTCTCTCTGGGGTTCTTTTTTTATTCTTTTTTCTTCCTTTCGTTTATCTTTCCTGTGATTGGTTCGCTTATGTGTGTGTGTGTGTGTGTGTGTGTGTGTTTGAGGTGAAAGAGATGATAAAAAGTAGAAAGAAAAAAAATATGTTAGACTTGATAATTTGTACTATTACTACTACTACTACTACTACTACTACTACTACTACTTTTTGATCAGCACAACATAAAAAAGAAACGAAACACCACCACCAGTCAACCAGTCACCCACCTTAGCCAGTCACCCAGTCAACCACCACCAGTCAGTCAACCACTTCAGTCAGCCAGTCATCCACCACCACCAGTTAGCCAGTCAGTCACACCACCAGTCAGCCACCTCAGCTATCACCACCAGTCACCAGTCAGTCAGTCAACCACTTCAACCAATCAGTCAGTCACACCACCACCACAGTCCTACCATTAATCATAACATATTCTTAGGCCAATAGAAAGAAAGAATAGACAAGAATATGTGTGAAGCTTAAGCTGTTCAAACATAACAAGTAAAAGCTGAAAACAGACAGATTAAGATGGACAGATATAAAAATAATTGACATGTAATGCTTTTTAGGTCTTTCACTCATCAATTACATGATTTTGTTTTATTGTCTCTTTCTGGCAAAGGTAGGAAAGAAAGTCCATATAAGATAACCTTTTTATTCACCATCTATCATAACAATTCTACATGTAACAGTTTGGTCCCCTGGCAGAGGTACATCACAGGGCAGGACTGTATAGGTGTCACATACAGATATTAGTGTTAGCTTGGAAGATGTATATACAGAAGAAAAAAGGAAAAGAAGAAAGGAATTAAAAGGACAGAAAAAGCAAAGAGGAAGAAAAATGTGGAGATAAAGGAAAAGAAGAAAGGAATTAAAAAGGACAGAAAAAGCAAAGAGGAAGAGAAAAGTGGAGATAAAGGAAAAGAAAGAAGAAAAGGGAAGAAATATTAGTGTTAGCTCTAAAGATATATAGAGAGAAGAAAAAGGAAGAGAAAAAAAGAAAGGAAAGAAGAAAAAGGACAGAAAAAGCAAAGAGGAAGAAAAAAAGTGGAAATAAGGAAAAAGGAAGAAGAAAAGAGAAGAAAAAGAAAGAACAGGAAAAATAATTAGTTTGGTCCCCTGTCAGAGGTACATTACAGAGGTCAAGACACTATACTGGGCTCAGGTACAGCTATCAAGTGCTCGGTGCAAACATGACATAGGTACAGCTTGGAATGTTTAGTGTCATATTCTCAAGTTGTAGTGTTTTCTCTTACTTTGTTCTTATTTTTTCCAGCATCAGTCAGCCAGTCAGGGAAAGGCTGCCCCAGAGTCTACCAGTGAAAGAGACGAAACCCAGACAGTAGTATTATAAAGAGGGGACCTAGTCAGCCTCATAAATCAACACCATCTTCTTATTTTTCCATCAGCATCAGTCAGCCAGTCAGGGAAAGGCTGCTCCAAAGTCTACCAGTGAAAGAGACGAAAGCCAGACAAAAGTATTATAAAGAGGGGACCTAGTCAGCCTCATAAATCAACACCATCCTTATTTTCCCATCAGTATCAGTCAGCCAGTTAGTGGAAAGGCTGCTCTAGAGTCTACCAGCGAAAGAGACGAAAGCCAGACAGTAGTATTATAAAGAGGGGACCTAGTCAGCCTCATAAATCAACACCATCCTTATTTTCCCATCAGCATCAGTCAGCCAGTTAGTGGAAAGGCTGCTCTAGAGTCTACCAGTGAAAGAGACGAAAGCCAGACAGAAGTATTATAAAGAGGGGACCTAGTCAGCCTCATAAATCAACACCATCTTCTTATTTTTCCATCAGCATCAGTCAACTAGTCAATGCAGCTCCAGTGACAGTAAGATGGATAGAAGGGCATTGAAGAAGGGGGAGGGTCAGCACCTCTTAGATGAGCACCATGGCCTCCCCTCCACTGCTGCGAGTCACTATGCCAGCACCACTCCGGGCAGCCTCCAAGCAGCTCTTCTTCACCTCTATGAGCCTGGCAGAGGAAGAGGAGGAGGAGGTGAGTGTTAATGAGTTTGATGTCAATCACACACACACACACACACACACACACATCTTAAAGACTCGTAAAGCACAATTTTACCCTTAGAAATAGAACTACTGTGCTTGGAATGAGTTAAAATCCTCCTCCTCCTCCCTCTTTTTCCTTCTCCTCTTCCTTCCTTTCTTTCCTCCTTCTCCTCCCTTTCCTTCCTCCTCCTCAGCTACATCCTTTGGCCTCCTCAGATTAGACAATGACCATCTTTTTCTTCCTCTCATTGCTCCTCCTCCTCCTCCTCCTTCACTTTCTCCCTCTCTTCCTCCTTTTTCCTCTTTTCCTTCCTTCTTTTCCTTCCTCTCCTCTCAGGGGCTTCGTGGTGCAGTGGTTAGCATACTCAGCTCACAACCAAGAGAGCCCAGGTTTGATTCCCACGCGGAGTGGAAAAACTTGGGCGGCTTTTCCGATACCCTATGCCCCTGTCCACCCAGCAGTGAATGGGTACCAGGTTTTAATTGGGGGTTGTGTCCCGTCTCCTGAGATCTGTTCCCTTCTATAATTCCTTTCCCTTCTGTCTCTCTCCGGCATATGACCACAGATGTTGTGCCGACTAAACAAAACTTTCCAACTTTCCTCTCCTCTCCTTCTCTCCTTTATTTCTTATTTATTTACTGACGTATCGCTCACTCACTTGACAACGTCCCTCCATAGTCCCATCTGTTTGGCCGAGGTCTGCACCAGGTCCTTTGCTGCCTTCTGTTCCTCCCTCAGCAGCCGCCCCAGTCGCTCCTGCTCGCTGATGTTGGTCATGAGCTGCTCCCTGGGGACAGAAAAATACCCTAGAGACAGTCGTTCTTATTTTTCTGGTATAGTTGTTATTTGTTTCACATTTCTTTCAACCCTGTGGTTAGAAATGTTCCCTTGAGGCAGTCGTTTTCAGTTTTCTTTCAACCCTATGGCCCTGTCAATCATCCTTCACTCTCTGGGCTCATAAAACAGTCAGTAAGTCCTCTGTTAGCTCTTAAGACAGTCCATAAGCCCCTGTTTCCCTATCATATATTTATCCTCCTGCTACACATGTTTTCCTCACCTCAGGGACTTCTTCTTGTCCTGGGGGTCATTTGAGAGGTACAGCTTGATCTCCTCACTGGCCTGCTGTTGCTTGAAGCTCAGGGTCTCCTTCTCGGCAGTCTGCAGGCGGAACTTGGTCTCGGATTTGATCAGCTCATCACGAAGGCTCTGAGTGATGGGATGTTATGTAAAGCACTCGGTCAGTTTTATGCACCAGAAAGAGATGAATAGGAGAGGCTGGTGAGAGATATTGAGGCTTGGAAAAAAGGAAAAAGGAGGTCAGTAAGATAAAATTAAGCCTTGAAAAAACTATATGGTAGGCTGGCAAGAGAAACTTAGACTTGAAGATATTAAATGGGAGGCCAGAAAGAGAAATTGAGGCTTGAAAAATAAAATGAAAGGACAGCTAGAGAAAATTAACCCTTGAAAAAAATATTTGGTAGGCTTGCAAGAGAAATTAAGGCTTGAAAATAATGAATGGGAGGACAGTAAGAGAATTTAAGGGCTGAAGAACATGATTAGAAGCCCAACAAGAGAGTTTAGGGCTTGAAGAAAATTCATAGAAGCCCAGCAAGAGAAACTTAAGGCTTGAAAATTATGAACAGGAGCCCAGGAAGAGAAATCTGAGGCTTGAAAAACATGATTAGAAGCCCACCAAAACAGATTGAGTGGCCAGAAGACAGGGCCAATTTTGGACGGCCCACTCGAGCACCTTACCTTCACCTCCTGCTCCATCTTGGCCATGTTGGAGTCCAGGCCGGCCGCCACTGAGTCATAGGAGTGCTTCTTCTCATTGTAGTCCACAGTCAGGTCCTGCATCTTCTGCCGCAGAGGACGCAGCTCTGAAAACGTGATTAGTCTTGTGAATAGTGATTTTTCAAAACAAAGGGAAAGAACTAAATGTATAGAGAAATTTAAGATGTTGAACATAATCAAATTTAGTTCAATAAGTCTTAACCCCTTGACTGCAGATTTCCTACCGGAAGACCTCACCCAGCTACAGGAATGGAACAAAAACTGGCTGCTACAATTCAATGAAGAAAAATGTAAAGCCATGCACCTTGGGAGGGGAAATCCAGCAATACCAATACCACATGGGAAACATTCCACTATCCACCACAGAGGCAGAGAAAGACCTGGGAGTATATGTTACCAGGCTACCAGTGAAAGCCAAATCCGTGCCAATCGCAGCGGACGGGTTAATACTCCCATCTTGAAAGAGTAAGTGATAGAAGGAGGAAATACAACAGAAGTCAGGCTGTTCATGACTACTCTGCTTAGAAGATATGAACCTCTGACTCTACTACACACTGCCTACCCTTAATAATGGGTGCCAGATGTGCCTTCCGCTCGGCAATCTTGTGGTTGAGCTGCATCACCATGCCGGACATCTCCTCCAGGGTCTCCCCCTTGCGCTCATCCACCTTGGCCTTCATGGACGAGACTTCCTCCATGGTCTCCTGGGTCTCGTGGAAGCCGGACACACCCATCTTGGCCTCCAGGGTGTTCTGAGGGAAGGCGTGTGTTGGCGTTGGTATGGAAAGAGTGTAAAATGTGGTTTCTTGACTTGGAAAATTGAATAGAAGCACAGAAAGAAAAATTAAGCCTTGGAAAATTGAATAGAAGCCCAGAAAGAGATCTTAAGCCTTGGAAAATTTAATAGAAGCCCAGAAAGATAAATTAAGCCTTGGAAAATTGAATACAAGCCCAGAAAGAGATATTAAGCCTTGGAAAATTGAATAGAAGCCCAGAAAGAGATATCAAACCTTGGAAAATGGAATAGAAGCCCAGAAAGAGAAATTAAGCCTTGGAAAATTGAATAGAAACCCAGAAAGAGAAATTAAGCCTTGGAAAATTGAATAGAAGCCCAGAAAGAGAAATTAAGCCTTGGAAAATTTAATAGCAGCCCAGAAAGAGAAATTAAGCCTTGGAAAATTGAAAACGAGGCTAATAAGAGAAATTTAGGCTTAAAAAAAAGGATAAAAAGCCCAGAAAGTGAAAATAAGGCTTGAAAAAAATGAAAAAAAGCCTGACATGAGAAATTTGGGCTTAAAAAAAAGGTTTCTTGCCTTGGAAAATTGAATAGAAGCCCAGAAAGAGAAATTAAGGCCTGAAAAATTGAAGACAAGGCTAATAAGAGAAATTTAGGCTTGAAAAAAAGAAAAAAAGCCCAGAAGGTGGGAATAAGGCTTGAAAAAAATTGATAAAAGCCCAAAATGAGAAATTCAGGCTTGAAAAAAATTAGTAAAGGTCCAGCAAGATAAATTAACCTTAGAAAAAATTTAATAAGGCTTGAAAATAATGAATAAAAGCCCAGAAAGTGAAATTAGGACTTAAAAATAGCAAAGAAAAGCCCAAAAAAGTTAAAATAAGCCTTGACAGAAAAAAAGAATAAGTCCAACACGAGAAATTCCAGGCTTTCCAATACTACAACACCCAGCGAGCCCGTTACCAGTTGTTCTAGCAGCTGGGCGTCCTTGGCCTTGAGAATCTCCTCCGTGCGGCTCAGGATCCCAAACTCGGCCCGCAGGTCACTCAACTCGGCACGCTTGATCTTGTAGATGGAACTCTTGCCGCGCAGCTTGTTGACGTAGCGCTTGAACTCCTCGCCGCGAAGAACCTGCTCGCCGGAGAACTGTTTCAGCTGCTCCTGCTTGTCCTGAAGATATGGGGATAGATTAGTGATGTTCATAGACTTGTCCAGTAACAGAGAAATTTAGGCTTGAAAAAAAGGGAAAAAAGCCCAGAAGGTAGAAAAGAGGCTTGAAATTTTTTTTTAAGAGCCCAAAATGAGAAATTTAGGCTTGAAAAAAAATAATAAAGCCTAGAAAGTTAAATTAAGCCTTGAAAAAAAGAATGAAAGCCCCCAAAAAAGTGAAAATATGCATTGAAATATAATAAGTCCACCACAAGAAATTCCAACAACATTCAGCGACACACATACTGACATACAGACATATAACACACAGGGCCGGATTAAGCTGGTGGGAGGCCTGGGGCCTACTCTGGTGGGAGGCCCCCTTTCCAACTCCCATTGCATACACCACAAACTATAGTCTAATTAATCTAATGGCCAAAATAGTGCAATACTAATTAGGTCGGTTTTATTTAGGAAACACTACAATGGGACTATTCTTCCGATTATCAATATCCATAAATTCAAAATAAAATACAATGGGACTATTCTTCCGATTATCAATATCCAAAAATTCAAAATAAAATACAATGGGACTATTCTTCCGATTATCAATATCCATAAATTCAAAATAAAATACAATGGGACTATTCTTCCGATTATCAATATGCATAAATTCAAAATAAAATACAATGGGACTATTCTTCCGATTATCAATATCCATAAATTCAAAATAAAATACAATGGGACTATTCTTCCGATTATCAATATCCATAAATTCAAAATAAAATACAACGGGACTATTCTTCCGATTATCAATATCCATAAATTCAAAATAAAATACAATGGGACTATTCTTCCGATTATCAATATGCATAAATTCAAAATAAAATACAATGGGACTATTCTTCCGATTATCAATATCCATAAATTCAAAATAAAATACAATGGGACTATTCTTCCGATTATCAATATGCATAAATTCAAAATAAAATACAATGGGACTATTCTTCCGATTATCAATATCCATAAATTCAAAATAAAATACAATGGGACTATTCTTCCGATTATCAATATGCATAAATTCAAAATAAAATACAACGGGACTATTCTTCCGATTATCAATATGCATAAATTCAAAATAAAATAAGCACAAGTTATTCTTACTTTTTTTTTTTACATACATACAATTCCAGTTACTCATATGAATATAATAATGTAACTATCACATAATATAATACCTCATTCTTTCATATGTAGTTACATGTTAAGTCAGGATTACTTTCTTGACACTTTTCTGGATTTTTTCATTGCAAATTCACTGATGATCTCGTTGGAGTCCAGTTCACACAAGATGTCTGACTCGAGGCTCATCATAGTCAGATTTACCAGACGTTTCTGTGTCATAGATGTCCGTAACCTGTTTTCAATTAACTTTAGCTTTGAGAAAGAGCGCTCCCCACTGCAGTTTGTCACCATTAGGACAAGGTATATTAGAGCTATCTCTATGTTTGGGAAAGTGTCCTGCACACCCTTGTCCAATACAAGTCTATACAGGAAAAGCTCAGTGCTGACATCTGTTGGCTCCTCATCTGTGAATATATTAGCAAATGTGACAAACTGGCACAGTTCCTCCGTAACTGTTATATCCAAGTCATCTGGATATGATCTGATGAGTTGCTCTGCTGCGTCAAAAGTTAATCTGAAGAAAGCCTTTGCAGATGTCTAAAAAACTAAATTTACTTGATATCTGTTTGTATGCTTCCAGACGTTGACCGAGAGAAGATACAAACTGATCAATGATAGGCAAGAAAGTTTGTGTTCTGTATTTTCAGAAGGGCTGAGTTGCACTTCTTCTGCATGTCCATAATCCAGTGGGTTAAGACGCACATTGCGTCGCTTCTGCCGAGATTCTACAGCCTTATAAGCTGATCCAGACTGAGACAGCTGTTCACCTTCTTTTTCATAAGTGTGGAAGGAGTCACGCTTTGATGCAACATATTCCTTCAAGCTAGTCAGTGATGCCACAGCAGTATTTAGATCAAGTTTTGCGTGTTGAAGAGTTTTATTAGTTGCATCTGTTCTTTGCAGAATATCATTCCAGAAGGTGGTGTAAATTCCTGTTTCAAGCTGATTTATCTGTTTTAACAGTCCTTCTGCTTCACAGCGTACACACTTTTTTTCTTCAATGTCATCGACAATATGCTTAAGAACCTCCTTAATCTGCTCATAATTATGCTTAAGAGCCTTAGTTGCATCAGCTCTGCAGGACCAGCGCGTTGTTGTGACACGTTTGAGAGTCAAAGATGAATCACTTTTTTTTCAAGCCTCATCCAGAAGTTGATACCGATGGGTTGAAATTGTGAAGAAGACAAACAGCTTTTCAAGAAGCCACGCAGAAGACATATGCAAATACTTGTCTTTGTATTTCTATATATTAACATTAGTAATAAGAATGACAATAATGAATGTTGAAATGTGTAGATGGCGCCACTATAAACCCGGGGATACAAAACCTACGCCTGCTTCCCTGGACTGTCCAATGAAGCAAAAGAAAAAAAATCGGGGAAATATTTTATTTTTTGTTGGTTTTAATGGTTTAATTAACATTAACATCACACAGCTGGGCCAATTCTCTCTTATTGTCGTAAGAGAAAATGGACCATCCAAATTGCATGGATTACCATGGTAACAAAAGAAAGGAAAACGTGCAGGCACTTGACTACATGGTACTGACACTCGTTTAGTTATGATTACAATACTAACCTTATTAAATCAAAATGTATTGTTTAAATTGGTGGGAGGCCCCCTCTTGGTGGGTGGCCCGGGGCCCTGGCCCCTTGGCCCCCCCCCTTGATCCGGCCCTGATAACACACACACTAAGAAATGCTGGCCCACGCACACACCACACACATTAGCAAGCACTGACACTAACACACATTAACACACAGACACATTAATACACTGGCGATTATGAGTCCAACACGTGATCAGGCCATGGTAGTGAATTACATGGTCAGATTCACAGCACAGAGGCACAAACACAGCACACACACACTGTATATGTAAAGCATCCTGTGATATGTATAGCCAGTCAGTCATCCCTCGTCTGGTGTGGCTTGCTATTCACGGTTTCATACTTTTACAGGTCAGTCAGGAGTTGTGAGTGGCCCTTCCTGATGTTATTGATGGCGGAGAGATGCTGTAATTGTAAGTAAGTTTATCGCCATTGACCTATCTTTCGGCCATTCCTCTTGACTCTTGTAGGAGCAGTAAGTAGCAGGGCTTTTTATTCATTTTTGTTTCCTTTTTTTTTTGCCCTTGAACTGTTTCCTCTACTGTAAAAAAAATGTATGTATTCTATAGCTATCTAACTATCTAAATAACTAGAGAAACAGAGAGAGATATAGGCATAAGGCAAGCACTATTTAAAAAGTTCTTGAAGACATACTACCATTAATTCCTCCATCTCTAACAAGCATTCTATAGCTATCTACCTATCTAAATAACTACAGAGACAGAGAGAGATATAGGTATTAGGCAGGCACTATTTAAAAAGTTCCTGAAGGCAGACTAGCTGTAATTCCTCTATCTCTAACAAGCATAGTGGATTAAGACAGCTCTTGGAGGCAGACTAGCTTTAATTCCCCTAACAAGCACAGTGGATTTAGACAGCTCTTGGAGGCAGACTAGCTTTAATTCCCCTAACAAGCACAGTGGATTTAGACAGCTCTTGGAGGCAGACTAGCTTTAATTCCCCTAACAAGCACAGTGGATTTAGACAGCTCTTGGAGGCAGACTAGCTTTAATTCCTCTATCTCTAACAAGCACGGTGGATTTAGACAGCTCTTGGAGGCAGACTAGCTTTAATTCCTCTATCTCTAACAAGCATGGTGGATTTAGACAGCTCTTGGAGGCAGACTAGCTTTAATTCCTCTATCTCTAACAAGCACAGTGGATTTAGACAGCTCTTGGAGGCAGACTAGCTTTAATTCCTCTATCACTAACAAACACGGTGGATTTAGACAGCTCTTGGAGGCAGACTAGCTTTAATTCCTCTATCACTAACAGGCACAGTGGATTTAGACAGCTCTTGGAGGCAGACTAGCTTTAATTCCCCTAACAAGCACAGTGGATTTAGACAGCTCTTGGAGGCAGACTAGCTTTAATTCCCCTAACAAGCACAGTGGATTTAGACAGCTCTTGGAGGCAGACTAGCTTTAATTCCTCTATCACTAACAGGCACAGTGGATTTAGACAGCTCTTGGAGGCAGACTAGCTTTAATTCCTCTATCACTAACAGGCACAGTGGATTTAGACAGCTCTTGGAGGCAGACTAGCTTTAATTCCTCTATCACTAACAAGCACGGTGGATTTAGACAGCTCTTGGAGGCAGACTAGCTTTAATTCCTCTATCACTAACAGGCACAGTGGATTTAGACAGCTCTTGGAGGCAGACTAGCTTTAATTCCCCTAACAAGCACAGTGGATTTAGACAGCTCTTGGAGGCAGACTAGCTTTAATTCCTCTATCTCTAACAAGCATGGTGGATTTAGACAGCTCTTGGAGGCAGACTAGCTTTAATTCCTCTATCTCTAACAAGCACAGTGGATTTAGACAGCTCTTGGAGGCAGACTAGCTTTAATTCCTCTATCACTAACAAACACGGTGGATTTAGACAGCTCTTGGAGGCAGACTAGCTTTAATTCCTCTATCACTAACAGGCACAGTGGATTTAGACAGCTCTTGGAGGCAGACTAGCTTTAATTCCCCTAACAAGCACAGTGGATTTAGACAGCTCTTGGAGGCAGACTAGCTTTAATTCCCCTAACAAGCACAGTGGATTTAGACAGCTCTTGGAGGCAGACTAGCTTTAATTCCTCTATCACTAACAGGCACAGTGGATTTAGACAGCTCTTGGAGGCAGACTAGCTTTAATTCCTCTATCACTAACAGGCACAGTGGATTTAGACAGCTCTTGGAGGCAGACTAGCTTTAATTCCTCTATCACTAACAAGCACGGTGGATTTAGACAGCTCTTGGAGGCAGACTAGCTTTAATTCCTCTATCACTAACAGGCACAGTGGATTTAGACAGCTCTTGGAGGCAGACTAGCTTTAATTCCCCTAACAAGCACAGTAGATTTAGACAGCTCTTGGAGGCAGACTAGCTTTAATTCCTCTATCTCTAACAAGCACGGTGGATTTAGACAGCTCTTGGAGGCAGACTAGCTTCAGTTCCTCTATCTCTAACAAGCACAGTGGATTTAGACAGCTCTTGGAGGCAGACTAGCTTTAATTCCTCTATCTCTAACAAGCACGGTGGATTTAGACAGCTCTTGGAGGCAGACTAGCTTTAATTCCTCTATCACTAACAAGCACAGTGGATTTAGACAGCTCTTGGAGGCAGACTAGCTTTAATTCCTCTATCACTAACAGGCACAGTGGATTTAGACAGATCTTGGAGGCAGACTAGCTTTAATTCCTCTATCACTAACAAGCACAGTGGATTTAGACAGATCTTGGAGGCAGACTAGCTTTAATTCCCCTAACCAGCACAGTGGATTTAGACAGCTCTTGGAGGCAGACTAGCTTCAATTCCTCTATCTCTAACAAGCACAGTGGATTTAGACAGCTCTTGGAGGCAGACTAATGTTAAGAAGTCATTTAGTCAGTGCGTACACACCTTCATGTCCTCCTGGTAGTTTGTCAGCTCCCCGCGTAGCTCATTCAGCCTCTCAGCCGTCTGATCCTTCTTGCGAATGATGATGGCGGCATTCTGGCGGAAAAACGACAGCTTCCCAACCTGCCGAGAGAAGAGGAGTGAGAGAGAGGAGCATTGTTACCATTCTTTCTCTTCTTCTTCTTGGTGGAAATATGAAGCTTCCTGACCTACTGAGAGAACCAGAGAGAGAGAGAGAAGCATTGTTACCATTCTTTCTCTTCTTCTTCTTGGTGGAAATATGAAGCTTCCTGACCTACTGAGAGAACCAGAGAGAGAGAGAAGCATTGTTACCATTCTTTCTCTTCTTCTTGGTGGAAATATGAAGCTTCCTGACCTACTGAGAGAACCAGAGAGAGAGAGAAGCATTGTTACCATTCTTTCTCTTCTTCTTCTTGGTGGAAATATGAAGCTTCCTGACCTACTGAGAGAACCAGAGAGAGAGAGAGAAGCATTGTTACCATTCTTTCTCTTCTTCTTCTAGTAGGAAATATGAAGCTTCCTGACCTACTGAGAGAACCAGAGAGAGAGAGAGAAGCATTGTTACCAGTCTTTCTCTCCTTCTGGTAGAAATATGAAGCTTCCTGACCTGCCGAGAGGAGAAGAGTGAGAGAGAGAAGCATTGGTAACATTCCTCTGCTTCTTCTACCTAAAAAATGAGTTTTCTTTATCCCTTCCATATCTTTCTTCCTTACCTTGCTTTCAGGGCTCTCGTCCTCCTCCACCTCCTTCATTCGCAACTCGTTTAAGTTGTTGATTTCACTGTTCAGTGCTTGGATCTGTGGGGCAAGACACTGGTTAGACACACACACATTGCTAGTAGTAGTAGTGGCAGAAGTAGAAGTAAAAGTAGTAGAAGTAGTAGTAGTAGTAGTAGTAGTAGTAGTAGTAGTAGTAGTAGTAGTAGTAGTAGTAGAAGAAAAAGCAAAAAGGAATTAAGAATCGTAGAATAAAAAGCAGAAAAATAAAGAAAGGAAGATGAAGAAGAAGCAGAAAGAGGAAGAAGGAAGAGGCAAAGAAGAAAAAAAAACATCTGTAAATAAAACTACAACAAAAACAACATCATCCACCCCGCCCCCCATACCTGCTTGTTGACGGCCTCCAGTTCGTTCTGTCCCATGGCGGGCTGGGCGGCCACTCGCTGCAGTGTCTCCACCAGCCGCCGCCGGGCCAGGATCTCCTTGGGCAGCTTCTCCTTCACGATGTAGCTGTTCACATTCATGTCCTCCTCAAGGCGCTGAAGTAGGCCTATGGGGGGGGGGGCGCTTTGTGTTAGGTCTATATAATTTATTTTTGTCAGTTGTTTTTATTTATTTTTTTTTTTTATTTATTTATTTTTTTTTTTTTTTTATCTACTTATGCTCTTTCCCTTCTTGCAGGCCAGCCGCACACACACACACACACACACACACACACCATCTCCCTTTCCTTATCTTTTCTTCCCTTCTCTTCCCTTCCCTAATACACACACACACACACACACACACACACACACACACACACACACACACCATCTCCCTTTCCTTATCTTTTCTTCCCTTCTCTTCCCTTCCCTAATACACACACACACACACACACACACACACACCCTCAGGAGTGGTGCCCATGCCAGCCTTGCGCAGGTCCTTAAGCTGTGCCTGGAGCCTTGATATCCTCTGCTCCGCCAGCTGGGTGGCAGACTGCAGGTTAGCCTTCTGCTGCACCATCTCCTTGGACTTCTCCCTCTCCTGACGTAGCCCACGAGCCGAAGACAGCATCCCCTCGCTGTTTGGGGTCCCGTCAATCTGCACAGGTGGTCATGGGGTGAGTTAATGGCTTGTTATTGCTTGTTATTCATTTGTTATTTGTTGCTATCTCCTATGTTATCCACCATGTATCCTTTATCCTGTTAATTCTTCATATCACAAGGTCCCTTAGAATGAAACACAGCAATTCCTCAGTTTACCAGTGCCTTACTTTACGAGTGTTTTGATTTATGAGCAAAAAAATTCACTAAAGATGCCTTGGTTTATGAGTGGTGACTTGGTGTCCGAGCATCCTGTTTGTACGAGTCGAAGGCACGAGCAAGGGTTCCCTTTAATCGCTGCACAACGAAAGCGCTCAGAGCAGAAAACAATGGGAATGGGTCTCAGTCCATGTTGTACACTCACACAGGTAGCACCCACACGCTCATGTCTGCTTACGTTTGTGCTCTAGTGTGTGATCTTTGCGTTTTCAGCACTACACTTACTTAGAGTTTTGTTTATGAGTTTATTGGCTCACAAGCAAAATTCCGGAACAAATCAAGCTCGTAAACCATGATATTATTGTATTTCAAGTCGTACAGTGCCATGATATCTTTAACCCCTTGACTGTGGATTTCCTACAAGAAAACATCACCAAGCTACAGGAATGGAACAATAAGTGGTTGCTACAGGTCAATGAAGAAAAATCTAAAGCCCTGCACCTTGGGAGGGGATATCCAGCATACCAGTACCAAATGGGAAACACTCTACTATCCACCACAGAGGCAGAGAAAGACCTAGGAGTATATGTTGCCAGGCTACTAGTGAAGGCCAAATCCATGCCAATCACAGCAGACGGGTTAAGCTTAAAAACTGAGGTATGGCTGTATATATAAAGTCTATAAATACACTGTTCTCAAACGACACAGGGTATTAGTAAGAGAGGTGCTGATTCACTTACCTTCTGCTTCATCCTCTCAATCCTCCGCATCACCAGGTCCCGTTCCTCCTCCATGGCGGTGATGTCGCGTCGCAGCTCCACCGTGGAGAAGCCGCTGGTCCGCAAGGCCTCGTGTTCGCGGTGTACATTCTTGAACTGGTCAATGAGCTCCTCGTACTGAAACAGGGAACAGGCATTATATATACAGGGGGAAAGACAGTGGTCAATATTCTTAAACGTATCAGTCTCCCATTTTGACTATGGTCGGTATTATAAGACACTTTCCCTTCTAACATCAACTATTTCTAAAGGTCAAAGAGGGGGTCAGTCGGGTTCTAATGCGTGTTTCTTTAGGTTCATGGTACAGAAGAAGGGTTAAACTACCACCAGGGTCAAAAAACTACTACTGGAAATGCCCAAAACTCCTATGAAAGCCTTGTTAAATATGTGAACTTAGGCGACGAAATATTGAGTAATACCGCCCTATATCCCAAAGGCAACAGAGAATGTTAACCAGGTTTTCATGGGTAATTTTCCTGTTCAAGATGCATAATATGATTAGTTCCTGGGTAGTGAGGTTAGGTGGGGTTAGGTTTACAGGAGTTGCCTTTTATGGACCTACTGACCCCTTATGTTCTTATGAAAAGGCAGAGTAACAGAGTACCAACCTAGCAAGTACAGAGGTCCAGGCAAGCGGAGAACAAGATGAAGAGATGGAATTAGAACCATTTAAACTAACAGAATGTCAACCCAAGAACTCTAGAGCCCAAGACAGACAGAGAACCAGATAGAGATGAAATTAGAACCTCAAAAAGCAATAACTAACAGCCCAGAACTTAAAGAAATGAAAGCAGAGACAGAACAAGATGAAGAGATGGAATTAGAACCATTAAAACTAACAATGCCAACCCAAGAACTCTAGAACCCAAGACAGACACAGAACCAGGTATAGAGATAGAATCAGACCCTCCACCAAGCATACAACCCCACAAATCCCTACCTTAGAGTGTATATCAGCCACATCAGCGTCTCCCAGGATCTCGGCAGGCACGTCAAGCTTTACGAGGTATTTGGCAAGGTACGCTCTCTTCCTCAGTTCGTCCATGCGCTCCAGCAGCCAGGCCAGGATGGGGTAGATGACGTGCTTGTCCCCAGAAACAAGACCCTGGCGAAAGTTGTTCCTGGAAAGTGATGGAGAATGATTGATGAGTTGATAGGGAGAGAGATAGATGAATGAGGCTTAACCCGGTAGCAGCAATGGGCCAAATTTGTGGCTTTACCGTGTAGCAGCGACGGGCCAAATTTGTGCCATGATATAAACCCCCCAAAATAGATGATGCATAAACTGATCACAAGTGCTTTGATATATATTATGAAATGGTTTGTGTGAGTGATGATTTTTCTCATTTTTCTCGCTTAGAGGGGCCTTTAAGAAACATGATCCAGGCAGCTACCGGGTTAACAGAGGTAGGTAAATAGATAAATAGATGGAGATATAGATAGATAATGTGCTTGTCCCCAGAGACGAGACCCTGTCAAAATATGTTCCTGGAAAGTGACATAGATAGATTGATAAGTTGATAGGGAGATAGATAGTTGAATGAGGCTTAATAGAGGTAGGTAAATAGATAAATAGATGGAGATATAGATAGACAATGTGCTTGTCCCTGGAGACGAGACCCTGGCGAAAGCTGTTCCTGGAAAATGATGTAGATAGATTGATAAGTTGAAACGGAGAGAGATAGATAAATGAGGCTTAACAGAGGTAGGTAAATAGATAAATAGATGGAGGTATAGATAGATAATGTGCTTGTTCTAAGAGGTGAGTGAGTATTGGAGCGAGAGAGTTGGGAGTAACAGAATTTAATGTGAAGAGGGAGTGCCAGAACAGGGAGAGAGGGAGACACTTCTGCCGCCTGAGAGAGCAGGGCTTCGGAGATATAGATAGATAGATAGATAGATAGATAGATAAATGCCAGAGCAATAACATAACAGGCTTGGTAGATATATAAATGCCAGAGCAATAACATAACAGGCTAGGTAGATATAAAAAATGCCAGAGCAAGAGCGTAACAGGCTTGGTAGATTTATAAATGCCAGAGCAATGACATAACAAGCTTGGTAGATATATAAATGCCAGAGCTATAACATAACAGGCTTGGTAGATATAAAAAATGCCACAGCAATAGTGTAACAGGCTCGGTAGATATATAAATGTCAGAGCAATAACGTAACAGGGAAGGATTGAGGGAGGAGAAGACCGCCCGCCTGTGAAGTGGATCAATAGGGTGAGTGAGTATTGGGGCGAGAGAGTTGGGAGTAACAGGATTGAATGTGGTGAGAGGGAGTGCCAGAACGGGGAGAGAGGGAAACACTTCTGCCGCCTGAGAGAGCAAGGCATAGATAGATAGATAGATAGATAGATAAATGACAGAGCAATAGCGTAACAGGCTCGGCACACTCACATGGCTTCATCCGGCGGCTTGTACTTCAAGATCCGCAGCATCCCCAGCATCCGGACAGCCATCTGCTCCGGCTCCTCCTCGCGGATGTCCAGGCGGTTCTTGGGATCAATCTCCGCAAACACATCATTGAGAACCTGGACGAGAGATAGATAAATAGATAGATGGATAGATTGGGAAATAGATAGGTGAGAATAGAGGTAAATAGCTGGGGAAATTGGTAGATAAATTGGGAGATAGATGAATAGAATGGGAGATAAATAGATAAATGGACAGATAGGTATATTGGGAGATAGATAGATAGATAGAGAGAGAAGAGAAGAAGATAGAAAAGTAGAAATAAGAGAAGGGAAGAAAAGGGAAGTAGATGTAGAGGAAGTAAAGAAAAAAAGGAAAAGAAGGAAAGTGACAAAAAAATAGAGATGCAGATAGAAGAAAGAAGGAAATAAAAGAAAACAGAAGAGAGTAGAGATGGAGAGAAGAAAAGGAAGCAAGAAGAGACAGAGATAGACAGTAAGAAATAGAAAATACAGGAAAAATGAAAAAGAAATAAGAAGAAAAATGAAGAATAAAAAGAAAACAGCAGAAAAAGTAATGAGAAAAGAGGGAGAAAAGAGAAAACGCAAAAAAAAAATAACTATCTCACACATGGCTTTTAAAAATATAGGAAAAAAAGGAAAAAGAAAAACAAAGAAGAAACAGAGACATAGACAAAGAGAGAGAGAAACAGAGACAAACAGAGACAGAGAGTGAGAGAGAGAAACAGAGACAGAGAGAGAGAAACAGAGACAGAGAGAGAGAGAAACAGAGACAGAGAGTGAGAGAGAGAAACAGAGACAGAGAGAGAGAGAAACAGAGACAGAGAGTGAGAGAGAGAAACAGACAGAGACAAACAGACAGAGTGAGAGAGAGAAGCAGAGACAGAAAAAGAGACAGAGAAACAGAGATAGAGACAGAGACAGAGACAGAGAAACAGACAGAGAGAGAGAGAGAAATAGAGAGAAATAGAGACAGAGAGAGAGAGAGCACCCTCCCTAACCTGTAGTAAGGACTCCGCGTTAAGTGCGTCAAAGGAGATGAGGTTGTAGTTCCTGGTGTACGGAGGCTTGTTGAGCTCACTGACGATGAACTTGATCTCCTCACTCATGCTGCCGGCTTTTTACACACTGTGGCAATGGCAAAAAGGAATTATTAACCCCTTGACTGTGGATTTCCTACCAGAAGACATCACCAAGCTACAGGAATGGAACAAAAAATGGTTGCTACAATTCAATGAAGAAAAATGTAAAGTCCTGTACCTTGGGAGGGGATATCCAGCACACCAATACCACATGGGAAACACTTCACTATACACCACAGAGGCAGAGAAGACCTGGGAGTATATGTTACCAGGCTATCAGTGAAGGCCAAATTCATGCCAATCGCAGCGAACAGGTTAATGTTTACTAGACTCGAGGGATGGAGGATTTGTATTCGAAGACATTCAGATACCGTCTTTGGGTGTATTTCATACTCATATTTGAATAATTATTGAGGGAAATCAAAGTATTCTCATTGGTATTCGAGTACAAGGGAAAAGTATTCATATTCTGCAAATAATCTGACGAATACTTCAAAATATATGATGAGAAATAACACCCGTTGTTCCTTACACGTTGTGAGGATAGATAGAGGTAGGTAAATAGATGGGAAGGTGAGTAGATAAACAGATGGGGATACTGATAAATGGAGAGATAAGTGTGCCATCCCTGCATTGACCACTGGCACCAGTCATAAGGCATTGTTCAGGAGCTCATGTTACTGTTGTATGACTTTAGAATAGTGATATCAGGACATCTCTCCTCCCAAAATCGACCTCTCTTTCGTTCACTCCTCTAGATTCTTTTGTAGGAGCAGTGAGTAGTGGGCCTTTTTACATTAGTTTCCTTTTTTTTTGCCCTTGAGCTGTTTCCTCTACTGTAAAAAAAAAGTTACTTCAAGAGGGTATTTTACACTGAAAAACACTCATGAACACTTTAACGAGTATTCAAATTTGTATTAAACTTAAAACCATGTCAGTGTAATGAAATTCATATTCGTAATCATCAGAATTTGAATTATTCATATTCGTATTCAAACATAAAACACTCTTATTTACCCCATCCCTGCTGACTCAAGGTTGACTTAGTTGTTAGCAAGTTACTGGACTCAAATTCAATGTTTCAGTGAGCAGAAAGGAAGAAAAAAATTGAATCATTACCATGTATTTGATTCTCTAAGTGATAATGGTTGCTTTTTCCTCTATATCAAGCCTATTGCAGTGTTAGTATTATAGGGAATCATAAATTTAGTCAATATTGTTACCCTGGATGTAGTTTTTTGATGCTGAAGAAAGGCGAACACCTAAAAAACTCAATTATCGTTACGTATTTGAGTCTCTAAGCGATTTCAAGCCTTTTTCCTTTATCTCCAGCCTATTGAAGTGTTATTATAGTACAAAATTGTTACTTTAGTCAATACTGTTAACCTTGACATTGTTTTTGATACTGAAGAAAGGACAAATGCCTAAAAAAAATTAATTATCATCTAGGCAATGACGACCACTTTTTCCTCTGTCTCCAACCTACTGCAGCATTATTATTATAGGGAATCATAAATTTAGACAATATTGTTACCCTGGAGAATGTTTATGTTGCTGTAGGAAGGACAAACACCTGACACAGCTCTCAGCCTGACTGGGAATGGCATGTGAGGCTTTGTTATTGTTTGCACTCGGTTACCATGGAGACGATGGGATGGGTTGACAGATGTGGCCAAGAAATGGACTTGTTACCCTGTTTTCTAGTTAGTATTACTGATGTTAAGGGTAAATCAATAGGGGTAAAGGGATAAGGATAGAGGTAGGGAGAGGAAACGGAGAGGTAGGAGGGAGAGAGGGAGGAGAAGAGGGAGGAGAGAGAAAAGGGAGGAACAGAGGGAAAGGGAAAGGAAAAGAGAGGAAAGGGAGGAAGAGGAGCAAAGGGAGAGGCAGGAAAGGAGAGAGACAGAGGGAAAAATTTTTTGATATTCAGTAATCTGAGTCTGCTATTTCTATTTTTCCTTTCCTTTCTTTTCTTTTTCCATCCAAATTGTCTTTTTCTCTTTGCTTGACGTGGCTGCCCCAGGAAAGACAAGTATAGCACCTTCCACTTTCCTTCTAGTTGATATTGATGTTAAGGATGAATCAGTATGTAAGGGATGAATGTTGAGATATTTGTTTGTTTATCTGGGCCACCGAGGGAGTGTCAGGACTCGGAAACTGTAGCTGGTAGGAATATGTGTTGAGCCTCTGTGGGAATGGCAGCCCCAGGAGTGACAAGTACAGCACCTTCCACTTCTTTCTGGGCATTCCTCCCCTCTGCAGCCTTCTCCCATACCCCATAACTGCTACACCAGAACCATAGTCCCACACAAATATAAAGTCAGTTTGGGTGGTGTCCGAACCTCTCACAGCGCTTCAGCATCCCCCCCAAGACATCACTCTCTCCCTCATGTGTCAGTTATGTACTATTTGAGAGTGTGCATCAAGTACTCTGTATATATTAAATAAGACCTGGTAGTGTTATGGCCAGGGAAGTCTCCAAGCAGGCCCACACAAACTGATTTCATGGCAAGTTGGGTTGGTATTTTCACAAGCTTCCACCTCTCACACCAACTCTTTCCAAAGGCCAAAAAGGAGATCACTCAGGTTCTAATGAGTATTTTATTTTGGTTCATGGTACAGAGGAAGGGTCAGACTACCACCAGGGTCATGAAACTACTCCTGGAAATGCCCGAAACTCCTACGAAGTCAAATATGAGTCGAACTATAATTCTCGTCTCATAAAACTACCCCTAGAAATGCCCCAAACTCCTACAAAAACAGTCAAATAGGAGTCAAACTATAATTCTCTTTGTCTCGTAAAACTACCCCTGGAAATGCCCCAAACTCCTATGAAAACAGTCAAATAGGAGTCGAACTATAATTCTCGTCTCATAAAACTACCCCTGGAAATGCCCCAAACTCCTACGAAAACAGTCAAATACGAGTCAAACTATAATTCTCTTTGAAGTGACTGAAAAATGCTTGGGGGAGTAATTTAAAGACATACATACATTTCCTTATACCTTTATTATAATCACAGCACTGAGTAAAGCTTTGGTACATGTTGTTATTACAGGTCCCTGCACGAGATGGGGAGACCGTCCATTGAAACGTCATGGATAAAACAAGAAAAAAAGAAGCAGCAGAAGACGAGAAGACAGTCCTGCATGTCCTGAAGGAGATTGAAGATGAGAAGAGAGTCCTGAACCACCCTGCAGGAGTATAAGAAGTCCTGAGCATCCTGAAGGAGTATGAAGATAGGAAGAGTCCTGGACATCCTGAAGAAGTATGAAGATAAGAAGAGTCTTGGACATCCTGAAGGAGTATGAAGATAAAAAGAGAGTCCTGAGCATCCTGAAGGAGTGTGAGAAGAGACCTAAGACATCATGTAGAAGCATGAAGAGAAGTCCTAAGCATCCTGCACAAGTATGAGAAGTCTTGAAGCATCCTGAAGAAGTATAAGAAGAGTCCTAAGACATCCTGAAGGAGTATGGAGATGAGAAGAGTCCTAAATCATCCTGAAGGAGTATGAGAAGAGTCCTGAGCCTCCTGAAGGAGTATGAAGATGAGAAGAGTCCTAAATCATCCTGAAGGAGTATGAGAAGAGTCCTGAACCTCCTGAAGAAGTGTGAGAAGTCCTAAGACATTCTGCAGAAGTATGAAGATGAGAAGAGTCCTAAAACATCCTGAAGGAGTATAAGAAGAGTTCTGAAGGGATCCTGAAGGAGTGCAAGAAGAGTCCTAAGACATCCTGCAGAAGTATGAAGATAAGAAGTCCTAAAACATCCTGAAGGAGTATGAGAAGACCCCTAAGACATCCTGCAGAAGTATGAAGATGAGAAGAGTCCTAAAACACCCTGAGGAAGTATAAGAAGAGTCTTGAAGGAGTGTGAGAAGAATTTTAAGTATCCTGAAGGAGCATGAAGATGAGAAGAGTCCTAAAACATCCTGAAGGAGTATAAGAAGAGTCCTAAAACATCCTGAAGGAGTATGAGAAGAGTCCTAAAACATCCTGAAGGAGTATGAGAAGTCCTAAAACATCCTGAAGGAGTATAAGAAGAGTCCTGAAGCATCGTGAAGGAGTATGAGAAGAGTCCTGAAGCATCCTGAAGGAGCATGAAGATGAGAAGAGAGTTCTGAGCATCCAGAAGGTGTATAAGAAGAGTCCTAAGACATCCTGCAGAAGTATGAAGAGGAAAAGAGTCATGAATATCCTGTAGAAGTATGAGAAGTCCTGAAGCATCCTGAAGAAGTATAAGAAGAGTCCCAAGACATCTTGCAGAAGTATGAGAAGTCCTGAACATCCTGAAGGAGTATGAAGAGGAGTCCTAAGCATCCTGAAGGAGTATGGAGATGAGAAGAGACCTGTGGAAGATGAGTAGTCCTGAGTATCCTGCAGGAGTGAGAAGGAAGAGAAGAGAGTCCTGAGGTAATGTGAGAGTCCTACAGTATAAAGAATTCTCTCTCTCTCTCTCTCTCTCTCTCTCTCTCTCTCTCTCTCTCTCTCTCTCTCTCTCTCTCTCTCTCTCAGACTCACAGGACCCACAGGATGTCCCCCCCACAGGATGTTTACATACCCCACAGACACATAGCCCCCCAGACACATATAGGACTCTGCCCCCTCCTCCCCCCATCTCTTCCTGACCTAATATATCAAATCATCTTACTTTGTCTATATCTGTATGTCTTTATCTTATTATTCTGTGGACTAAAGTTAATCAGTTCTCTTCAATATATTCTTTTCTACCTTAACATAAAATATAATGGATATAATGTCTAAGATCAGTCTATAGTTTCTTTATAGAATTATCCTTCAAAAACTTCTATGGTTATCACCCTCTTAAGAGAAATCAATTAACTTTGTATACAGAATTAACATGACTTTATTTTCTTATGTAATTATCTCTAAAAACATTCTATCGTTCTCACCCATGAAGAGGAATCAATCAACTGTATCCATAACTGACATGACGTTTTCTTGTTTCCAGGGACAATGTGGGAGACGAGACCAGACCAGACAACCTTCTGAGGCAAGCTGTCAGGCCCCCAGATGCAGCAGTGTCAGCAGCCCCAGGCAAGCCGCCAGGACACTGCGTGGCTGCAAATGTCGCCAGGTCATCACTGCGCTGCCTGATGTTACTTGTCTTACTGCAATGAATAAAGAGGATAGAAGTATTACGGTGTTTCATATATGCCTGAGAGAGTGAAGCTGTGTGGTGTCTTGATCCTGCAATATTTCGTCCCAGTTCACAGCAGCCGGAGAGGATTTTTAGACCCACCCAATCGGCACTATTGCTACTGAAGTTGAGCGTTCTAAATCCTTCTTCTTCAGTTACCTGGGTTGGGGTCCCTTTGGCAGATGTCATCAGAGTCAGAGTCACTGTGATTAGGTTATGGTCAGAAATATCAGTGTTGTCAGTTCTGTACCTATGTACTATGTCTTTGCTGTTTGTTAGTAGCAGGTCAAGTGGGAAAAATAACACAAAGAATTAACAAGCTAACTAAACAGTAAAAAAGAAAAAGGACACAAAGTTAGTTAGTTAGTTAGTGCATTGACAAAAGATATTACAAGAACGTCACACCATAAGAAAACTAACACAAAGAATTAACAAGCTAACTTAGTCCATGCAAAAATAATACAGACACACTGACAGGCAAGAGAGAGAGGGAGACAGAGAGAATGAGAAAAAGAGAGAAAGAGAAACAGTGAGACACACAGAGAACATGAGATGAGACTTAAGAGAGAAAAAAAAGGAGACGAGAAAGAGATAGAGAAAGACTGAGAAAAACAGAAAAAGAGAAACATAAAGTTTGTTTCTCTTTTCCTTTCTGTTTATGTCATAAACAGAAAGAAAAAGAGAGAAACAGAGAAGACGAGATGAGATTTAAAGAAGACAAACGAGATGAAAGAGATGACAAGACAAGCTAAGACAATAATGACAGAGATGATGAGAAAAAGAGAGGAAGAGAGATAGCAAGACAGACAGAGAACATGAGATGAGACTTAAAGAAAAAGAAAAGTAGACGAGATGAGAGAGAAAAAGAAAGAGACTGAGAAAAACAGAAAGAGAAACATAAACAAAAAGAAAAAGAGAGAAACAGAGAAGACGAGATGAGATTTAAAGAAGACAAACAAGATGAAAGAGATGACAAGACAAGCTAAGACAACAGAGCCCCTCACAAAACCCCCTTCCTCCACCTCTCTACACACTCCACCACTCACCACAGGCGGCTAAGGAAGGTGGCGGGCATGCTCCAGGCTGGCTTTGCACTTCTCCAGCTGGTGTAGGAAGCTGTAGAACTTCTCCAGCGACATCTCCACCACCAGCTCCTTGTTGTTGCCCTTCCTGCCGTCAACCGGAGCCCTGGAGATGAAGTTAACCTGTACGAATGTCTTGCCAGCCTCATCCTTCTCGGAGCTGCCGGCCACCACTGGAAAATGTGTCGTGCTTAGATTCTTAACATTTAATAAGTATATATCACGGCTATTGTCATATTTGTTACCCTTGTTACTGTTGCTTTTAATATTATTGTTGGTTATTGCTGCTGTTACTGTTATTATAAGTTATTTTTATTGTTATTATTATTATTGTCAAGAGAATGAGGTTGGTGAATATGTAAACTGTTGTGTGTATTGAGGAGAAAGAGAGAAGGGGGCAGGAGAGAGAGGAAAGGAGAGGAGAGGAGAAGAGGAGAGGACGAGGAGGAGGAGGAAGAGAAAGAGAAGAGGAGACAGAGGAAAGAGAAAAAGAGAAAGAGAAAAAAACAAAAAAGAGAGAGAGAGAGAAATACAAGACAGGAGATGAGGTGACTGTAAAACTGCCTCAGCCCCTCACCTCCAAGCCTCCAGGTCAGGTCCAGCAGCTCCTCCGAGGGGACGCCAGGCTGCTGACACACACTGGAAGCCTCCGCCAGCCAACCACGCTGCAAGGAATAGGGGAGTGAGAGCCAATTCCACAGTACAACACAGTGGCTTTGAGGAGAGGAGGAGGAGGAGGAGGACGAGGAGAAGAAGACGAGGAGGAGAAGACCAAACCAAACTCATCAATCTTCTACACTCCATAATGGTCAGGTTTTCTATGCGACATCAGATACACAATGAAACATTTCCCATATCCACTATATAGGTTTAGGTTTTCAATACAACACCAGATACACAATAAGAGATTTCCTGTATCCACTAAAGAGGCTTAGGTTTTCAATACAACATCAGATTCACAACAAGACATTTCCCATATCCACTAGCTATAGAGGTTTACCATAACAACAGAACTGGGCGAAAGTGTAGGAGGCAAACACTTCCCGCCACAACACAGCCAACAGCTTCAGCACCCAGGGCCAAAGAATATTCAATTGCCTCCCTAAAGAAATCCGGAACCTCACATATTGCCCCATGGAGACGTACAAAAAACACCTGGACTTCCTCCTAAGCAGCCTGCCAGATGAGCCTTTACACACACTCAACAGGGCAGGCTCAAACTCCATCTCAGACCAGCTGGACCTCTATATAAACAACATCAGTAATCAAGTAAAATATGAACTCAAACTACTGTACAATAAATTTTTAAGGACTTTGGTATGCCTCAATCATGTCTCCCCTGGCACTTCTTTCCTCCAGTGTGGTGAGGCTGTGCGAGCAAACATACATCTAACTGTTAACTCCTTGACTGCGGATTTCCTACCAGAAGACCTCACCAAGCTACAGGAGTGGAGCAAAAGGTGACTGCTACAATTCACTGAAGAAAACAGTAAAGTCCCGCACCTTGGGAGGGGATATCCAGCACACCAATACCACATGGGATCACTCCATTATCCACCACAGAGCCAGAGAAAGACTAACTATTAAGCCCTTGACTGTGGATTTCCTACAAGAAGACATCACCAAACTACAGGAGTGGAGCAAAAGGTGGCTGCTACAATTCAATGACGAAAAATGTAAAGTCCTGCACCTTGGGAGGGGATATCCAGCATACCAATACCACATGGGATCACTCCACTATCCACCACAGAGGCAGAGAAAGACTAACTATTAAGCCCTTGACTGTGGATTTCCTACAAGAAGACATCACCAGCTACAGGAGTGGAGCAAAAGGTGGCTGCTACAATTCAATGACAAAAAATGTAAAGTCCTGCACCTTGGGAGGGGATATCCAGCATACCACATGGAAAACACTCCACTATCCACTACAGAGGCAGAGAAAGACATGTAAGTGTATGTTACCAGGCTACCAGTGAAAGCCAAATCCATGCCAATCGCAGCAGAGTGGTTAACTAGCACTTTGGGGAATACTGAGATTACTGCAGCCACTCCACTGCCAGTGACAACAAGGGCACAGGTTGAAGCATATCATATTTATCATAAACAATTAAAAAAGCTAATCTAAGCTGACCTGACCTGTTTCCCATATTTGCTCCATCATAGGTGGCTTGAAATAGGTAAAAAAAAAGATATGGGCATGTTAGCAAAACCAGTCTTAGGCCAAAGGTATTTCCAGCCACACGCATGCCTTGGGGAGGGTGACATGCCAGGGAAATAGGTGGCAGAAAAAGGAGATATGGGCATAACAATACCAGTGGAATATGTGGCTTAAAATAGGTAAAAAAAGAGAAATGGGCATGTTAGCAATACCAGTGAAATATGTGGCTTAAAATAGGTAAAAAAAGAGAAATGGGCATGTTAGCAATACCAGTGAAATAAGTAGCTTGAAATAGGTAAAAAAAAGAGATTTGGGCATGTTAGCAAAACCAGTCTTAGGACAAAGGTATTTCCAGTCACTTATGCATTGGGAAGGGTGACATGCAAGTGAAATAGGTGGCAGGAAAAGGAGATACAGGCATGTTAGCAATACCAGTGAAACAGGTGGCTTGAAATAGGTAGAAAAGGAGATATGGGCATGTTAGCAATACCAGTCTTTGGTCAAAGGTGTTTCCAGCCACACTCACGCCTTGGGGAGGGTGACATGCCAGGGACATAGGTGGCAGAAAAAGGAGATATGGGCATGTTAGCAATACCAGTGAAATAGGTGGCTTGAAATAGGAAAAAAATATATGTGCATGTTAGCAATACTAGTGAAATAGGTGGCTTGAAATAGGAAAAAAATATATGTGCATGTTAGCAATACTAGTGAAATAGGTGGCTTGAAATAGGAAAAAAATATATGGGCATGTTAGCAATACTAGTGAAATAGGTGGCTTGAAATAGGAAAAAAATATATGGGCATGTTAACAATATCAGTGAAATAGGTGGCTTGAAATAGGAAAAAAATATATGGGCATGTTAACAATATCAGTGAAATAGGTGGCTTGAAATAGGAAAAAAATATATGGGCATGTTAACAATATCAGTGAAATAGGTGGCTTGAAATAGGAAAAAAATATATGGGCATGTTAACAATACTAGTGAAATAGGTGGCTTGAAATAGGAAAAAAATATATGTGCATGTTAGCAATACTAGTGAAATAGGTGGCTTGAAATAGGAAAAAAATATATGGGCATGTTAGCAATACCAGTGAAATAGGTGGCTTGAAATAGGAAAAAAATATATGTGCATGTTAACAATACTAGTGAAATAGGTGGCTTGAAATAGGAAAAAAATATATGGGCATGTTAGCAATACTAGTGAAATAGGTGGCTTGAAATAGGAAAAAAATATATGGGCATGTTAGCAAGGAAGCAGGACGTTTCGCCGGTGTGCCAGTTCGCCAGTACCGGCGAACCGTCTTGTTTCATTCATCGGCGAAACGTCCAGCAGGAGGATTCGCCGGTGTGCCAGTTCACCGATACCGTCTAGAAATCATGGACGTATTTGTCTGCCCGACACTGATGGCCCTGGCAGTAAGAATGGTGGCAGCATAAGATAAGGTTTTCTTTAATTGTTAAAACACCTGCACAAAATAAGGGAACAGTAAAATAAGTCATTTTCTCCATCACTCAGGAATTATTTGTACGCAGACAAAAAATTCAAGACATCACCCAGTACACAATTTCTTACGTATCTACTTTCTTCCTACTTTCTTATACTCATTCTTATACCAATATAATTCTTTTATTTTTCTTAACTAATTTTTACATATATATATTTAAGCTACGCCTTTTTAATTCACACTTAAGTCATGATGTACGCGACGTGGTCGCCTCCTTCGTTCCTCCTCCCTCACACTCGCAAGTCTACGTCACTAACAAGCTTTTGTAGCACCATTACCTTAATTATCATCTCCATTTTTTAATATCCTTATGCAAAAATAATACTGAGTGATGGAAAAAAACTATTTTTTACTCATCTACGAATATTTTAGCTTGTGGCCAGTACAGAAGGAATAGTAATACTTTACTCTAACCAAAATTTAACGTAGGAAAAAATGGGAAAATATTTGCACGTAGGCCTATGGTATGAGGCATCAGTTACGGATTTCGAACACTCAAAGAAACTTACAAGGAGTATCAAACACAAATCTTTAACATCTGGGATGATTAATTACGCTCGCACCCAGTGATGGGATTCAATTTTTTTAAGAACAGGTTCTCTATATGAAGGATTTACCAAAATAAGTTATAAGTAAAAGGTGTTCATGGGGGAAAAATTGAGAACCCCTGATTTATAAGCTAACAGTAACAACCGGTTCTCGGGATTAAAGAAATTTCAAGAACAGGTTCTTGCGAACCGGATGAATCCCATCACTGCTCGCACCGTTAAAACTAATTTTAAAAAAAACTTGGCAGACCCTTTGAAAGCTACAAATGACCAGGAGTAATTTTAGTTTTTTTTTAAACTCGATTTTAAAGCACAACAATAATTATAAATCCTCTTTTAAATTACATTTAGTGCATTTTTAATGTCTTTTTCCTTTGCATGTGTGTACCTTTCTGCTACAAATAAATATTTTTTTCAATTTTTTTCCCATGTTTCGTTTTCTTTAACTCAAATATTTCACATTTTAACCAATAACAAAGAAGAAATGTTCAGAGCCTACTGTAGGAATGACCCATAATCTTTGACCGTTGGACGGTTCGTCGAAAATTCAGCGAACCATCCAGAGACCATGGCACGCCGGCGAACCGTCTCGCAATCGTTAGCAATACTAGTGAAATAGGTAAAAAAGGAGATATGGGCATGTTAGCAATACAAGTCTTAGGCCAAAGGTATTTCCTGCCACACTCACATCTTGGGGAGTCGCCGAGAAGGCGGTGAGGACTTGCTGCCCAGCCGGTGGTGTGGGGATCATGGAGGTGGTGGTGGTGGTGAGTGGAGATGGTGATGTTAGCTTATGGTGGAGGTCTGAGGTGATGCTGTGTGCTGGAGGTGGTGATGAGTGGAGGTGATGCTGTGTGCTGGAGGTGATGCTGTGTGCTGGAGGTGGTGATGAGTGGAGGTAATGCTGTGTGCTGGAGGTGATGCTGTGTGCTGGAGGTGGTGATGAGTGGAGGTGATGCTGTGTGCTGGAGGTGGTGATGAGTGGAGGTGATGCTGTGTGCTGGAGGTGGTGATGAGTGGAGGTGATGCTGTGTGCTGGAGGTGGTGATGAGTGGAGGTGATGCTGTGTGCTGGAGGTGGTGATGAGTGGTGGAGGTGGTGATTAGTGGAGGTTATGATGTGTGCTGGAGGTGGTGATGTGTGGAGGTGATGCTGTGCTGGAGGTGATGCTGTGTGCTGGAGGTGATGCTGTGTGCTGGAGGTGATGCTGTGTGCTGGAGGTGATGCTGTGTGCTGGAGGTGGTGATGAGTGGAGGTGATGCTGTGTGCTGGAGGTGGTGATGAGTGGAGGTGATGCTGTGTGCTGGAGGTGGTGATGAGTGGAGGTGATGCTGTGTGCTGGAGGTGGTGATGAGTGGAGGTGATGATGTGATAGCGGTGATGAGTGGAGGTAGTGATGTGTTAGCGGTGATGAGTGGAGGTGATGCTGTTTGCTTGTGGTGGTCATGTTAGCCGGTGGTGGTGATGTATGCTTCTGGTGGTGACCGTGCTGTGCTTGTGGTGTTGAGGTGGTGATGAACTTGCGGAGGTGGTGAATAGCCGCCCACTAGCCCCTATTATTCCCTGTCCCCGCCCACCAAAACCTTATAACCATATTATTTACCTCGTCCCCACGCATGGTCCCCTCTGGCGCTCTAATTCCTATAAAAAAAACACCAAAATACGAGTGATGGCGGGCGAACAGGAAGAGGAGGATGCTGGAGTCCCACTTTGCCAAGTTTCACCTTACCGTAATTGGCATATATCCTATTTTCCGGTTTTTACGCATATATATTGCCACAAAAACATGGATGCTTGATGCTAATGACTCTAACTTTAATTTTAGATCGCCATTGGTGCTTGTAAGGCAGTTTTAAGGCCTGGAAATGATGTATGCAATGTTCTGAGTTGGTCAATCTGGCACCGTCGCACTGGAGGCATAGGGACCCTGCGTGTATTGGGTGTTTTTTTTCTTAACGTTGACTAACTTTAATTTTAGATCGCCATTGGTGCTTTTAAGACAGCTTTAGGGCTTAGAAATGATGCATGCAATGTTCTGAGTTGGTCAATCTGGCACCGTCGCACTGGAGGCATAGCGACCCTGCGTGTATTGGGTGTTTTTTTTTCTTAACGTTGACTAACTTTAATTTTAGATCGCCATTGGTGCTTTTAAGACAGCTTTAGGGCTTAGAAATGATGCATGCAATGTTCTGAGTTGGTCAATCTGGCACCGTCGCACTGGAAGCATAGGAACCCTGCGTATGTTTTGTTTTTCTTGCTTGGCGATTGATTGATTGATTGATTGTTTATTGTTGCAGGTATACAACAAAGGAGTGTTTTATTGTGTTTAAGGGTGTGGAGAGTTGTATCTATGTTGTTTGTTGTTTGTCTGTGATTCTAATGTTTTTGTGTTTAAGGGTTGAATGGTTCTAATTTTGTTTTTCTGTGATTTCTGGGCTCAGTTACGTCGTGCGCTGGTTTGTCTTCTTCAGTTTCTTATATATTTTTTCTTTCTTTTGTGCTTCTATTAAAATCATTATTACTCTCTCTCTCTCTCTCTCTCATTAGTAGATTGTGTTCAAAACTGTATTTCTCTCTCTCTCTCTCTCATTAGTACATTGTATTCAAAACTGTATTTCTCTCTCTCTCTCTCTCTCTCTCTCTCTCTCTCTCTCTCTTTATTAGTGTTCAAAACTCTCTCTCTCTCTCTCTCTCTCTCTCTCTCTCTCATTAGTACATTGTATTCAAAACTGTATCTCTCTCTCTCTCTCTCTCTCTCTCTCTCTCTCTCTAGTATATACACAAGACCATATAGCAAATTTTCATTCTTTATTTAACTTTCTTCAACAATGAGGGAAACACAGCATGAATATTAAAATTGGCTACATACCGGAAAGTCTCTCTCTCATCTCCACTAAAAAGATTAATTATTACAGGCAGAATAGTTATGGGATATTAATAAGCAAATCACCTTCATATCATATACCAAAGATGCATTGAATCAGATATATATATATGAAAAAAAAAATGTAAACTTTCATAGACTCTTAGCCTTATCAAGTACAGTTAGGAGAGGAAAGAAATTGGGAGGTACAGAACGATTTAAGTGAAAGAACCCAAGCATTTCAACGCACTTTCTAGGTTGGTATTCTTAAACGTATTGGTCTCCCTCCCATTATGACTGTTTCCCAAGGTCACAGAGAGGACTGACCGGGTTTTCATGGGTGATTTTTCCGTTCGTAAACCTATCCCCAGTATCACAAAACAGTCCATGAAAATCCCAGTGACTTCAACAAGAGCCTTTTCAAACAGGTGTCTTGGGCTCCCATTACGACTGTTTCCCAAGGCCACAGAGAGGACTGACTGGGTTTTCATGGGTGATTTTTCCGTTCGTAATGCAGAGGACATATAAAACTATCCCCAGCATCACAAAACGGTCCATGAAAATCCCAGTGACTTCAATAAGAGCCTTTTCAAACAGGCATCTTGGGCTCCCATTACAACTGTTTCCCAAGGCCACAGAGAAGATTGACTGGGTTTTCATATGTGATTTTTTCTTTCGTAACGCAATGTCGTGTAAAACTATCCCCAACATCACAAAACGGTCCATGAAAACCCCAGCAGCAACTTCTATGAGACTTTTCAAACAGGCAAACTGAGACACCAATACATTTAAAAATACAGGCTTTACAGCGACATGTATCCACACACTAATTGGTCGATCGTTTATCCAAGCAGCCGAGACTTCCTTGTCTTAGCTGGAGGACAATCAATTATTTAATCATCATGGCTATCAATCTATTTTCTGGGAATGTTTAATTAGATTTGTCAAGTTTTGCAGCTCTGTGGGATGGAGGGGCAAGATTTACTGGTGCTGACAAGGGCGGGAATGCTTCAAAATTCAAATAGTTCTGTTTAGTCTTAAGGGATGAAGGTGTGGGTGTGACATGTCTGGCTGGTTAATTTGTTACTCAATACACCACAAGGTTATCACATGTCTGTTTGGAGGGGCTGAATTTATTGGTGCTGGCAAGGGCAGGAATGCTTCAAATAGCTCTGTTAAGTCTTAGGGATGAAGAATGAAGGTGTGGGTGTGACATGTCCAGCTGGTTGGTCTGTTACTCATTACACCACAAGGTTATCACACGCCTGCTTGGAGGGGCTGAATTTACTGGTGCTGGCAAGGGCGGGAATGCTTCAAATAGCTGTTAAGTCTTAGGGATGAAGAATGAAGGTGTGGGTGTGACATGTCTGGCTGGTTAGTCTGTTACTCAATACACCACAAGGTTATCACATATCTGCTTGGAGGGGCTGAATTTACTGGCGCTGGCAAGGATGGGAATACTTCAAATAGCTCTGTTAAGTCTTAGGGATGAAGAATGAAGGTGTGGGTGTGACATGTCTGGCTGGTTAGTCTGTTACTCAATACACCATATGGTTGTCACATGTCTGTTTGGAGGGGCTGAATTTATTGGTGCTGGCAAGGGTGGGATTACTTCAAATAGCTCTCTAAGTCTTAGGGATGAAGAATGAAGGTGTGGGTGTGACATGTCTGGCTGGTTAGTCTGTTACTCAATACACCATATGGTTATCACATGTCTGTTTGGAGGGGCTGAATTTATTGGTGCTGGCAAGGGTGGGATTACTTCAAATAGCTCTGTTAAATCTTAGGGATGAAGAATGAAGGTGTGGGTGTGACATGTCCAGCTGGTTAGTCTATTACCCAATACACCACATGGTTATCACACATCTCCTTGGCCCAATGTTTTGCTAATGGGTGAATGTAGAATGGAAAGTGTTCAACATATTCTGTTTCAAGTCCCTAAGGCTGTCACATACATGTCTGGCTGGTTAATCAGTTACTCATTCTCAAGACAAGTGAATATGACAATGAGACACACTACATGGTTATCACACGTCTGCCTGGCCCATTAAACCCTCAACATATTCCTCTTTTTAAATATCTAAGTCTGTCACATGTCTGGCTTTTCAATCAGTCAGTCAATTCTCAAGACAAGTGAAAATTACAATGAGACACACCACCTGGTTATCACACGTCTGCCTGGCCCATTAAACCCTCAACATATTCCACTGCAAACATCTAAGGCTGTCACATGTCTGGCTCGTCAATCAGTTGCTCAGCATAGTGTCAGCGTGTCAAGTCTGGTTAGTATGTATTAAGTCATGCCTACAACTGTCTCTACGTCATGGTCTAACTTCACTTTTTCAATGACTCAGTTTCACTCACCCTAGACACTCACTGTATGGGTTAAGAATCTAGCATTAGTCTTTACAAGTTCTTTGCTGTGTATTGCTCAGTGTAGTGTCAGTATTAAGTCTTATTAGTATATAGTAAGTCAGGACATGGCCCACTTCTTAACCCAAATTCAACAGTATATGGCTTAAACAATTTGGCATTATTGGTCTTTACAAATTCTTTTCTGTGTATTGCTAAGCGTACTGTTGTCGTATTAAGTCTTATTAGTATATAGTAAATCAGGACATGGCCCACTTCTTAACTCAAAGTCAACAGTGTATGGCGTAAACAATTTGGCATTATTGGTCTTTACAAATTCTTTTCTGTGTATTGCTAAGCGTACTATTGTCATATTAAGTCTTATTAGTATATATTAAGTCAGGACATGGCCCACTTCTTAACTCAAAGTCGACAGTGTATGGCGTAAACAATCTGGAATTATTGGTCTTTACAAATTCTTTTCTGTGTATTCCTAAGCGTACTATTGTCATATTTAGTCTGATTAGTACATATTAAGTCATCCATCCACTCCTCCACCCTTAGAATGACCATGTTTCACTCACCCTAGACACTCATGAGCAACATTCAGCTTCAAAACATGACTCAGCGATGAACGTAAACATTTAGGAGTGCAGCCCAGACATCCCCTCTTAACATAATGATTACAAAGGCAAACCTTCTTCTTAAACTTAACTCCCCTATGACAGTCAACAAGTGTGGCAGCTTTGCAGACACTCCAGGCTTTAAGAGCTCAAGAACCTTCAAACTAACATAAAATACTGACATGTTGACCTCTCGGAGAAGATGCTGGGGCTTCCATGGACTGTTTTGTGATACAGGTGATAGTTTTACACAGCTTCTGCGTATTGAGCGGAAAAATCACCCATGAAAACCCGGTTAATCTTCTCTGTGGCCTTGGGAAAGAGTTGTAATGGGACCACCACACCTGGGCTCTCACAGGTGGCTACAGCTGGCAAGGGTAAAACATGCTGGCTACTAGGCTAGGTCCATATTCTTAAATGTACCAGACTCCTATTACGACTATTTCCCAAGACCACAGAGAAGATTAGCCGGGTTTTCATGGGTGTGTTTTCCCATTCAAGGTGTACATGTTGGGAAAAACTATCACTAGCATCAAAAAACAGTACATGGAAAGCCCAGCAACAACTTCTACGAGAGGCTTTTCAAACAGACGTCTTGGACTCCCATTAGGACTATTTACCAAGGCCACAGAGAAGATTAGCTGGGTTTTCATGGGTGTTTTTTCCCATTCAAGGTGTAGATGTTGTGCAAAAACTATCACCAGCATTACAAAACAGTCCATGAAAACCCCAGCAAGAACTTCTACGAGAGGCTTTTTAAACAGGCGAACTGAGGTGGCGATACGTTCACAAATACAGGCTAGAGTGGGCACCAGATGGCCAGTTAAGACCTACCCAAGACACATAAATGAACTGACAAGGAGTTCTCTCATTAGGAGCTGGTCACGGCTCAACACAAAACCCACGAAACATCAAAGAATCAAAAGCCTGAACTATGGGGTAACAGGGAAGCGACAAGTGTTACAAGAGTGTTGAGCTGTGTTGCGTAAGTGAGTGGCTGGCGGTGTGTTACGGCAGCCGGCAGAATGCAGAACGGAAAACTAATAGAATAGAAGGCTCTTTTTGTAGTAGAGTGTTGCATGCAAAACTTGTTACGTGATTCTCTCTCTCTCTCTAAGTCTCTCACACACACCTCTTTCTCTCTCTCACACACCCCCACACACACACACACACACAAACACACTATGCCCAATCTCGGCTTATCTCAGCAGTGCCTTTATTTCGTCCTTCTCGGCAGCGTCTAGGTAGCTGGTGCCATCAGGAGCCGTCCCATTCTTGTTGGCACCCTGCAGAAGAGAGAGAGAGAACGTCACACTCGGTTCGCCTCAGCCCTGGGTATGGGGGTGATGGGACAGTTGGTGACAAGCAAATAATAACAGTGCTTGGGGACATTCAGTGATAAGCATTAAATAACAGATGCTTGGGGACAGTCAGAGATGCTTGTGGACAGTTAGAGATGCTGGAACAGTCAGAGATGCTTGGGGACAGTTAGAGATGCTTGGGAACAGTCAGTGACAAGCACAGAATATCAGAACAAGGAGGATCAGGGTACTCACGGCCTCGAGGAGAACCTTGACGCATTGTGTGTGGCCCTCCCAGATGGCCGCCAACAGGGCCGTGATGCCATGCTTATCTGTGGACTGAGGGGCAAGGGTTAGACCGAGAGGCTCAATGTAAACAATGGCAATATAGCAACAGTTATTAAAAGTCTTTTACTAATAAGACTCTATACAACAAAGTGAGGTCATTCTTTTCTTTTTGAGTCAAGACTATTTTGGATTTTGTTAGGTTAGGTTTAGGGCAGGGGTGCATTTAGGACCTTGAATGTTGGGGGCTTAGCCAAGCCCAAAATGCTGGGTGGTTGGAAGCAAGAGAAGCGCAGATTTTGGGGGTAATTCTAAAGCCTCTCTGACATACATTAGGGCCAATTTATGTGTTATTGTATTTGGCAGTGACACTGAAAATATGGCAAGTGTGTCACAATAAAACTTTCAAGGCCATTATCAAACTAAGGTAAAGCATAAACATATTAAAGTGCTTAAGACTGATATATCATGTACTGTACAGACAACTTCAAATTAAAATTTATTCTTTCATGTACGTTTACCGCAGGGAACAAGGCACTAAAAACTAATGAAAAGCAATTGGCCGTTTTTACAATGTACTATAGTAAAATAAGGAACATCTGAGAAAGTGAGCATCAAGTAATTAGCAATCAGAAACTACCATTTTTCACAAATTCATCTATTTCTTTATTCTGTTACCAAGGAGATTGAAATCTACAACTCGGCACTCTTACACTAACTCTTGTTTTTTGCCCGGAAAAAAATTGTCCGTGCCTGGAAATTAGACCGCCAACACATTCAATATAATACCCTTTTTTCTTCAATAGGTAGATTAAGCAATTCATTTTGCAAATATTATTAATATTAATGGTAGCCATTACTTAAGTCCGAAGAAAAAATAACTTCACACACCAGCAGCAACGGAACAATCAATTTTTTTTTGCTCTACTCACCTAAAATAAGAAAATAACTTTGAGCCTTTCGTCTTATAATAGATGTATTGTTTCCCCCAATGTCATAGCCTAGGTCATCAAATCACAACAGTAAACAATGCAGCCTGTCAGGTTTCATCTCATGCAGCCAACTACTACTCTACTACTACATTTTATAAATTTAGATGCTGGTTTTTACTCCTGCCATGTCATTAGTTCTTGCAGGCTGCAAGTTTATTTAATACAGGGCTAAAGACACATTAAAAGCTTCTTTTGCTGTTATGCTTTTAACTTATTTTCATATCAACGAAGTTCAATCTTGCGTAATTGTCACGTAACAATATAATGACCACAGGTTTTTGCCTACAGCAAAATATCAATAAATTACCTCCTGAAATTCGTTAAATAATAACGATTCTTTGGAAGTCGGAAAAATTACGGTCCCTCGTTCCACTTCCAACTGCTGAATGCTGGATCAATTCGGAGCAGTGTGCATATTTCCCATCATTACAGTGTACATAACCACCATATTTTTTTAAAGAGTTAGTTTGCCTTGTGTGACAAAAACATTTGAGAACCACTCAGCTGACTATGGCTACTTGCTAGCTGGCTAAAGAGCCCTCCGCTTCACCAACCTGAGCTAACAGACAATGTAAAGGCACTGGCAGTCTCCCGTCATGACTCATATGCAGTTACAGCAACAGCAGGAAGTACCTCTTCCCCTGCCTGCCCTTGCCTTGCAGGCTGCAACTCACTGCCTTGGTCCCCTTTATTTTGGGGGTAAAAAAAAAAAAAAAAAAAAAAAAAAAAAAAAGGTATTTATATCCATAGCCTCAGACTCACGTCTTGCTCGCTACTACTAATCAACAAGCTATCACGCTCATACGTGCGCACGGGCCAGGATACGCACCTAGGCTGGTGCCTGGCACCACTGCCTGACTGATGGCCGACTGGCGAGTGTCCATGAATACGTGATAGGAACGTGAACAAGACGGGAACAAACCATATGATCTCCGCATGACATCTATGAAATCTAATTTCTATTACTAACAGCTTAACAAGAATTGACATTTTGTATTGGAACGGTTGGGGCAATTCTTAAAAAAAAAAGTCTTTAAGATCCGGATCTGGGGCTATTCATAAAACATTCGGGACTATAGCCCTGAAAGCCCAGGCCTAACTACACCACTGGTTTAGGGAATCTTTAAAACATGATAGCCAGCACCTTATGGTAAAAATCAACAAAGAATGACCTCACTTTGTTGTATAGAAAGTCTCATTAGTAAGGAAGGATATATAAATTTTCTGAGTAAAGACTGTTTTGGGTTTTGATAGGTTATGTTAGGTTAAGTTTAGGGTATCTTCAATCACATGATGGCCAGAGCCTTATGGTATAAGTCAACAAAGAATGACCTCACTCTGTTGTATAGAGTCTCATTCTGGATCTGGATCTGGACAATAATGCGCAGGGCACCTGTATAGATGCATAACATGCATATTTGTTGGCTGTTGGGGGGACAGGGGAGCCGAGTGTGCAGGGGAGGGAAGTGAATCAAGTGTAATTGTTAGTGTTGGTGTGTTGTGGTGACAAGTGAGTATGTATTTGTTTTTTGAATGAGTCTATTGTACCGCAGTCTAAAATCTGTTGAGGGAGGCTGTTCCAGTCACGTATGGTGCGTGGAAAGTATGAGTGCTTGTATGCGTCAGTGTTAGTGTGATATGTTTGGTATTTATGGATGTGTGTGTTTTGAGTACGTTGACTGTTTGCGTTGTGTAGGTATGTTTGTGGGTCAATGTCAATGTGAGTGTTTGTGATCTTGTACATAAGTGTAAGTCTGTGTGCTTGTCTGCGTATGGAAGAATATATAAATTTTCTGAGTTAAGACTGTTTTGGGTTTTGATGGTTATGTTAGGTTAAGTTTAGGGTATCTTCAAACACATGACAGCCAGCACCTTATAGTATAAATCAACAAAGAATGAGGTCACTTTGTTGTATAAAAAGTCTCATTATAAAGGAAGCATATATGAATTATCTGAGTAAAGACTGTTTTGGGTTTTGATAGGTTATGTTAGGTTAAGTTTAGGGTATCTTCAGACACATGATGGCCAGCACCTTATAGTATAAATCAACAAAGAATGACCTCACTTTGTTGTATAGAAAGTCTCATTAGAAGGGAAGCATATATAAATTTTCTGAGTCAAGACTGTTTTGGGTTTTGTTAGGTTAAGTTTAGGATATCTTCAAACACATGATAGACAGCATATTATGGTATAAATCAGCAAAGAATGAATGTTGTATAGAAAGTCTCATCTAACAAAACCCAAAACTATAGGTCTTGACACAAAGGAGGAGGAGGAAGGAGGAAGAGGAGGAGAAGGAAGAGTTGGAGGAAGTAGCGCAGGTGAAGGAAACACAAAGAGAGAGAAGGAAAGAAAAATGAGTCATGAGAGGAGGGAAAGATGAAAAGGAAGGGGAGGAGGAGGAGGGGGAGGAGGAGGAGGAGGAAGTAAAGCAGGTGCAGGAGACAAAAAGAGAGGGAGAGAATAAGTCATGGGAGGAAAGAACAATGAAAGGAAGAAGAGAAGGAAGAAAAGAAGAACGAGGAGGAGGAGGAGCAAACATTACCTCCACATTGGCCCCCTTATCCAGGAGGTATTTGATGATCTCCAGCTGTCCATAGTCTGAGGCCAGGCATAGCGGCGGGCGGCCCTCGATGGCAATGTTTACATCCGTCCCTTGCTGCAAACAGGGACCCGAGATGTAAAGGAAAGCACGCATATAAATAAATAGGTAGTAAAAACATTGAAAAGGACACCAGGCATAAGAATTCACACTAGTATGTAAAGGAAGCAGCTCTAGGGCAAAACATATGAACACACAGGAGCCCACTAAGCACTTCTCCTGCAGAAGAGAGAGCAGTGAAGAGTAGCCAAAAGAGAGGTTAATTTCAGGTGGAAAGGTGTCTTGATGCTCTCCTCAGTTCAGGAAAGGTTTTAAATATTCGAGAACCAACACACTGGCTCACCACCACCACCAGGCTCATAAAACTTCCTGTGGAAATGTCCAAAACTCCTACATAGGCCTAATGTGCATCGGGTAGTAGCCCTTTAGCCCCTTAACTGTGGATTTCCTACAAGACATCACCAAGCTACAGGAGTAGAACAAAAAGTGGCTGCTACAATTCAATGAAGAAAAATGTAAAGGCATGCACCTTGGGAGGGGAAATCCAGCATACCACTACCAGGTGAGAGAACTCCACTATCCACCACAGAAGCAGAGAAAGACCTGGGAGTGTATGTTACCAGGCTACCAGTGAGGGCGAAATCTGTGGCAATCACAGCGGACAGGTTAAAGAGTTAAATAAACTAACCTAACCTGGGGCTGGATTTTCAGACACTTACAGCTCTGACAATTTCCAAGCCACACACGCAAGCGCAAATGTTGCCTCCTGACACACCACAGGCCCGGCAGAACATGTTACAGGAAAACTCTCACTTCAGGGACACAGCGCCTAAAAATAATTTTGGCCGAACATTTAAATAAATTTGGGGTAAATCTTAAGAATAGCGGCTCTTAGTGGGTGCGCATTGAGGGTACGGTGTGGTGGTAATTGCAACATTTTTAGCACATACAACACTTAACAACAGGGCTTTGACAAGCAGACAGGCGTGTTTAAGTCACAAGGGGTGTATTTTTCCGCGCGGGCTCTTCTCTTTCTTCACCCCAGAGCTCACAGTCTCATCGCCCATCAACTTAGAAGAAATCGTGAGGCCAGCATGGAAAAATACACCCCTTGTGACATAAACACGCCTGTCCACTTGTCAAAACCCGGTCGTACGTGCTAGAAATGTTGTAATTACCACCACACCGTACCCTGAATGCACACTCACTTGGAGCCGCTATTCTTAAGATTTACCCAAAATTTGGTCCCAGGCTTTTCATCTGCTTGCCAGAGATATCAGGGACATGACTAAATGTATTATAGATGCATTCAAAAGGAAGGTACATAAATTCCTAAACACCATACCAAATGAGCCTCCTATTCCACACAGCCCAAGTCACGGGGTTTAGTGTCAAACTGTATCACTGACCACTTACAGTATAAGAAGAAAGATGGAAAATGTGGAGGCAGTGGACTTAAAAGTTGGCCGTGATAATTCCACCTGAACCTCTGACAAGCAAGACAAGTAAGTGAGGCTTTCATAGGAGTTTTAGCCATTTCCAGGGGTAGTTTTAAGACCCTGTTGGTAGTCTGACCCTTCTTCTGTACTGTGAACCCAAAAAACACTCATTAGAACCCAAATTATCTCCTCCTCGGCCTTTGGAAATAGCTGATGTAAGAGATAGGAGTTGTGGGGGGCATTTCCAGGGGTAGTTTTATGACCCTGGTAGTAGTCAGACCCTTCCTCTGTATTATGAGCCCAAAAAACACTAATGAGAACCCCACTGATCTCCTCGGCCTTTGGAAATAGAAGCGTCTGATAACACATATATGACATGGCTTTCATAGGAGTTGTGGGGAGCATTTCCAGGGGTAGTTTTATGACCCTGGTGGTAGTCTGACCCTTCCTCTGTACCATGAAACCAAAAACCACTCATTACCAGGGGTAGTTTTATGACCCTGGTGGTAGTCTGACCCTTCCTCTGTACCATGAAACCAAAAACCACTCATTTCCAGGGGTAGTTTTATGACCCTGGTGGTAGTCTGCCCCTTCCTCTGTATTATGAACCCAAAAACCACTCATTTCCAGGGGTAGTTTTATGACCCTGGTGGTAGTCTGACCCTCCCTCTGTATTATGAACCCAAAAACCACTCATTTCCAGGGGTAGTTTTATGACCCTGGTGGTAGTCTGGCCCTTCCTCTGTATCATGGACCCAAAAATACAGTCATTAGAACCCGACTGATCTCCTCCTGGGCCTAAGGAAATAGGTGCTGTGAGGGGCGGAAGGGTCTGAGAACTCCGACTTTGGACACGGGATAAAGGGTGCTACACAGCCTCCCTTAGCGGCCCAAGGAGTTAGTGGGCACGGTCGCCTCCTCACCTTCTCCACGGCCTCTATCACCTGGTCCAAGTCCCCGTTCTTGAGTCCCCACACGAAGTCATTCATGCCTCACCGCGCCAAGGGAACAACACCACAAAGAGGAAAAAAAATTGGCAGTGTCAGTGTGAGTCACGGCTCGGCCCAAGACACAACACGCACCAGGACACAGAGTTAACAACAGATTGTCGTACTCTGCATATTGTATTTATCACTTTGCAGAACCCAAGAACTGTCGCAAACGTATAGATAACAATGTTTGTTTGTAGTTCGACATTTATTTGTAGTTAGAGTTACTTTCGTTAGTTATTGATGGTCTGTTGCGTTTGTTAAGAGGAAGAAGATCTTTGTGTCTACCCTTTTTATAACCCCAAAACTGTCGCAAATGCGTAGAAAACGACATTTATTTGTAGTTTGTGTTAATATCGGCATTGATATTGATGCTCTTTAACGATTTTTATGAAGAAGACGTGAAATACGATGTTACTGAGTACGATGATGTTTGTTTCTACCCTCTTCGGACCACAATAAAAAACACAGATAACGACATTTGTTTGTAGTTAATGTTAAAATCGTGGTTCTTTTACGATTTTTATTGGGTAGAAACACTGATCTCAAGTATATTAAAGACTAGTGGGTACCACACGGAAAATACAATGCTCTTGAGCACGATGATGTGGTAAGTCAGCCCACACCTTTCTTTTAGCCTTTTCAGACCACAAACACTGTCGTAAACACATAGATAACGCCATTTATTTATAGTAAGAGTTCTTTAGTTATTAATGTTCTTTGGCGATTCTTATAAGGGGATAAGACGGGAAATACGATGCTACAAGTACGATAATGTGATGAATTAACGGTCCCGCTCATTGGCAGGGAGGGACGTTCAAAATGCCCCACACCTTGCCCCTCACCCAGCTGGTCTCTCTGCCTACTCCTGCCTTATACAAACAATGAACTAGACCAACTGAAAAAAAAACAGAGAACAAGACATAGAACGACTACTACTACTACTTCTACTACTACTACTACTACTACTACTACTACTACTACTACTACTACAACAACTTTTTTTTTTACAAGAAAGGAGACAGTTCAAGGGCATAAATAAAAAATAAAAAAAATATTAAAGAAAAAAAGCCCGCTACTTACTGCTACTATTATTACTACTACTAATACTACTACCACTACTACATCTTTTTTTATCTAATATTTGTGATTCGATTTCTTACTCATTCTTTCCCCTCCTCATATCTTTCCTTCCTTCTCCTCCTCCTCCTTCTCCTCCTCCTCCACACTTTCTCCTCCGCTAAAATACTTCCCTTCAGCATTGTTCTCAGAGCGGACGTCCCGTGTGTGTGTGTGTGTGTGTGTGTGTGTGTGTGAGAGAGAGAGAGAGAGAGAGAGAGAGAGAGAGAGAGAGAGAGAGAGAGAGAGAGAGAGAGAGAGAGAGAGAGAGAGAGAGAGAGAGAGAGAGAGACAGGAATGAGAAGGAAAAAAGGAGAGTAAAAGTGAAAATATGAATGACTAATGAACTGGAAATAGACGAGGAGGAGGAGGAGAAGGAAATTGATAGAGGAAAACAAAAAAACGTATGTGTGTGTGTGTGTGTAGGTCAGTAGGGAAGAGGGCGAGAGGGAGGAAGAAACATGGACAAGAAAGAGGAGGAGGAGGAGGAGGAGGAAAGAGCTAGCTAGGGGGGCACTACTTTCATTTCTGAGCAAGACTGGTGGTGGTGGTGGTGATGGTGGTGGTGATGGTGATGGTGATGGTGGTGATGGTGGTGGTGGTGGATTAAATACTGATTACCCTATGTGCAAATTCTCTCTCTCTCTCTCTCTCTCTCTCTCTCTCTCTCTCTCTCTCTCTCTCTCTCTCTCTCACTTAATATTCTCTGTCAACGCAAGTACTGAAAGGCAAACACACACACACACACACACACACACACACACACACACACACACACACACACACATCTTATCGTCCCCTTGATAGCAGATAAGGATTTTGTTGACGAACCTAATACTAATCTTCCTCCTCCTCCTCCTCCTCTTCCCCCTCCTCCTCCACCGACCCATATTCTTCAACATTTCACCTCCCTTGCACACACCTATACCAAGGCTTTCGTAGGCGTTTCGGGCATTTCCATGAACGGGAAAGAAAGTCACCCAAGAAAACCCAGCGAATGTTCTCTGTAGCCATGGAAACGTTTAGGGCTCCCTTCACGACTATTTCCTAAGGTTACAGAGAAGACTAATCGGATTTTCATGGGTGTTATTTCCCGTTGAAGATACAGAAGCCGGGTAAAACTATCACTGGGAGCACAAAACAGCCCATAGAGGCTTTTTAAACAGGCGCCTCGGGCTCCCATTACGATTACATTCTAAGGCCACGGAAAAGACTAATCGGATTTTCATGGGTGTTATTTCCCGTTGAAGATACAGAAGCCGGGTAAAACTATCACTGGGAGCACAAAACAGTCCATAGAGGCTTTTCAAACAGGTTTCCCGGGCTCCCATTGCGATTACATTCTAGGCCACAGAAAAGACTAACCAGGTTTTCATGGGTGTTATTTCCCGTTGAAGATACAAGAGCCGGGTAAAACTATCACTGGGACCACAAAACAGTACACAGAATGTCCAGTAACTTCAACGAGAGGCTTTTCATATAAACGTTTCGGGCTCCCTTCACGACTATTTCTAAGGCCACAGAGAAGACTAACCAGGTTTTCATGGGTGTTATTTCCCGTTGAAGATACAAGAGCCAGGTAAAACTATCACTGGGAGCACCAAACAGTCCATACAATGTCCAGTAACTTTACGAGAGTTTTTTCAAACAGGCGAACTGAGGCGCCGATATGTTTAGAAATTCGTAGATACATTGCAAACTCTCCTCTACAAGAAATATTAACAGCCTATGCGAAAGCTTTGTCATACCATGGGAGAGAGAGAGAGAGAGAGAGAGAGAGAGAGAGAGAGAGAGAGAGAGAGAGAGAGAGATTTGAATGTTTCCGTAAAGTGACGGTAGAAGACAGAGGAAAGACGAGTGGGCGGAGAAAAATGGAAGAGGGGGAGGAGATAACTTAATCGCTGTAGGAAATACCAGAAAAAGGAGAATTAAAGTGAGATAAATATATACACACACACACACACACACACACACACACACACACACACACACACACACACACACACACACACAGAGGCCTCTACAGGTGCCTTGTTTCTGAGATAATTATCGGAAGAGGAGGCGAAGGAAGAAGAAAAAAGGAGGAGAAGGAGGAGGAGGTGGAGGAGGAGTCTTTCCCTCCCTTTGTCCCTTCCTCCCTTAAGGTCAAAAATACATGACCTGACCTGACCTGACCCTCATCAGTGACCCATTTTTGAAGAACAGACCCGAGCGACTTTTCTTCATCTTCTTTATCTTGATCATCATTATATTCTTCTTTTTTGCTTCTTCTTCTTCTTCTTTTGTTTTCTCCTCCTCTTCTTTTCCTGTCATCTTTTCGTAATCATTATTCTTTTCCTTTCCAGTGCTTAACCCATCCGCTGCGATTGGCACGTATTTCGCCTTCACTGGTAGCCTGATAACATATACTCCCAGGTCTTTCTCTACCTCTGTGGTGGATAGTGGAGTGTTTCCCATGTGGCATTGGTGTGCCGGATATCTTCTCCCAAGGTGCAGGACTTTACATTTTTCTTCATTGATTTGTAGAAGCCACTTTTTGTTCCATTCCTATAGCTTGGTGATGTCTTCTTGTAGGAAATCCGGAGTCAATGGGTTAAAAAGATCATTCTCTCTCTCTCTCTCTCTCTCTCTCTCTCTCTCTCTCTCTCTCTCTCTCTCTCTCTCTCTCTCTCTCTCTCTCTCTCTTATATCAAAATACTCTCAATCTTTTTCAGAAGTGAGGTTCGCGGATGAGTTAACAATGACAAGAAGAAGGAGGAGGAGGAGGAGGAGGAGGAGGAACAGGACAATGGGAAGAAGAAGCGAAGAACAGGAAGAAGACGAGGAAGAGGAAGTTTGACGTGAGGAAAGAAAACAAAGACAAATATTGTCTTGAACAACTTACCTTGGAGAGAGAGAGAGAGAGAGAGAGAGAAAGGAATAGTTTACACACTCCTTCCGTCTCTATATTTTTTCGTATGTAATTCTTATATATGCCTCGGGGCGACACACACACACACACACACACACACACACACACACTAGTATTACGGTAACTGCTTGCTTGTGGGCCCGTCACTACTACCACCACTACTACTACTACCACCACTACTACCTACTACTACCACAACTACTACTACTACTACTACTACTACTACTACTACTACTACTACTACTACTACTACTACTACTACCACAACTACTACTACTACTACTACTACTCCTGCTACTACTACTACTACCACTACAATCAATAATAATAATAATAATAATAATAATAATAATAATAATAATAATAATAATAATAATAATAATAATAATAATAATAATAATTTAGTGTTACGAAATCACCGGTCAATTACTTGTCTGAAGCGGAAGTAGGTTTGTGTGTGTGTGTGTGTGTGTGTGTGTGTGTGTGTGTGTGTGTGTGTGTGTGTGTGTGTGTGTTATGGTTGTGCTGATGCTGTTACTGGTGGTTACGTTATGTGGTGGTGATGGTGGTGATAGTTTTGTTGGTGGTGATGATGAAAATGTGTGTGTGTGTGTGTGTGTGTGTGTGTGTGTGTGTGTGTGTGTGTGTGTGTGTGTGTGTGTGCAAGTGAGTGTGTTCGCGGAAACTTGGTGAAGCGGAGCTCTTTAAATTACTCTCTCTCCTTCCTTTCCTTTATCAACCCTTAACTTTATCTTATCATCTTCCTCTTCGCTTCCCTTCCCTTTCCTCCTCCTCTCTCTCTCTCTCTCTCTCTCTCTCTCTCTCTCTCTCTCTCTCTAATTGGGGGAGGGGTGGGGGGGGCAGACATCTACTGTATATAACTATTTTTTTTCTATATACAAAATTCTCTCTCTCTCTCTCTCTCTCTCTCTCTCTGCATCTACTACGTACTACTTCGTAATACTACTACAACTAATAATAATAATAATAATAACAATAATAATAATAATAATAATAATAATAATAATAATAATAATAATAATAATAATAATAATGATAATAATAATAGTAATAATAATAATAATTCTGTTTGTTTGTTTGTGTGTGTGTGTAAGTAAGTAAGTAAGTAAGTAAGTAATGTTTATTGCCATAATATACACACATTGATATATACATATAAATATAATTATAATTCTGGCAACGAATCTAGCCTGTCAAGCCGAAGCTTCCCGACAGACTGTATATTTATTTCATTGCACTATTAATATCTTTCTAAAGGTTGCAGATAGCTCCTAACCATAAAGCTAAATACAAATATACAATAAATAACAACATTAACTATAATACCAGATGAAGTTATAATAGTTATATCTAAAATGTTAACTATAATAACAACTACAACAGCATCAACAATAATAATAATAATAACAATAGTAATAATAATAATAATAATAATAATAATAATAATAATAATAATAATAATAATAATAATAATAATAATAATAATAATAAAATAATATGGACAATAGTACTATGCAATTCACTGATTAGATTTAATAATGTAAATTTGTGTTCATGTTTCAGGACTAAATTATAATTTTAACCGGGATTGTTTTGGAGTGCAAATAAGTGTGTTTTACTGACTTTTAAATAGAGAGAAATTATTACTATTAAGGAGATTTTTTATTTCTACTGGCAAAGAATTCCAAACTTGAGGTCCTGAGCATAAAATACTATTTCTGAAAAGAACTGTCCTGAACTGTGGAGAGATAAGGTTTATATTGTTCCTGCGCGTATTATGCAATGTATTAATAACTTGAAAAGGATGAGTTCCATGCATCAGTGCGAGGTTTTTATAAATAAATAATAGTAGAAAATAACAATGAATGTTTTTAAAATTAAGAAATCTATGTGTGGAAAATACGTTATGTGTGGAATCAAACTTGTTCATATAAAACATACACCTAAATATCTTATTTTGAGAAACCTGAAGATTTTTAAGAAAGGAAGGCCACGTACACGCCCACACAGATACACAATAAATGAGATGTGTGTGTGTGTGTGTGTGTGTGTGTGTGTGTGTGTGTGTGTGTGTGTGTGTGTGTGTGTGAGCGGATAGGCTGAGGAGCGTCGCTAGTGAAAGCTGGTGACGAGAGAGAGAGAGAGAGAGAGAGAGAGAGAGAGAGAGAGAGAGAGAGAGAGAGAGAACGACCCTGCGAGGAGAGAGAGTGAGGCAAGAGGTTGAGGCGCGGCCCAGTGTGGTGGCGGCGAGCGTGCTACAAGCTGCTGGTGGACCCTTCTTCCTTCCCGCCCGTCGGCCACACTCTCTCACTTTTCCTAACCTGAATCCTGGTGAGAGGGAGAGCGCGGGCCGAAGAGGAGAAGAAGAGAGCAGGAACAGAGAAGTGCCGCGCTGGAGAACCTCACACACACACAAACATATTATATACACACACATAAGCAAAAGAAAATAAGACAAACGTAAGGAGTCTGTAAGAGGCGTCCATATATACATTACTACCATACATACGTGTTATTTAATGTGTTATTTAAGTTAGTGCGCTGGAAAATGAATATCAAGCTAATAATTTAACTCCTGAAAAGCCAAGATGAAGTTACTGAGGCAGAGGAAACGATAGAGAGAAAGAAAGATTTTAATTGTGACTTAAAGACGAAAATGGATTGAAAGAAAACAGGAAAGTAAGGAAAGATATAGAAAAGAACAGTGATAGTTTCGACCATTTAAAAAGTGAAATAGAAGCCTGAAAACGCCTTCCGTAGAGAGAGAGAGAGAGAGAGAGAGAGAGAAAGTGAAAGGCTTCGTCAAGTCCTGGGGCAACATCTGAGGCTTGCCAGGACCGACCATGTCATCATCATCATCAGCAACGGCAACAACAGCAGCCTGGTGAGTGTGTGTGTGTGTGTGTGTGTGTGTGTGTGTGTGTGTGTGTGTGTGTGTGTGTGTGTGTGTGTGTGCAAATAACTGTCTATCTATCGATATATCTATCTGTGTGTGTGTGTGTGTGTGTATCAGATCCCCATTAAATTTTCTCCTTGCTCATTATAATTTTGTCTTTCTTGTTTATGCTCTATCATTCTCTCTCTCTCTCTCTCTCTCTCTCTCTCTCTCTCTCTCTCTCTCTCTCTCTCTCTCTCTCTCTCTCTGACCTGCTGACACTCTTCCTACTACTCATGCTGCCACCTTCTCCTGCTCTTCTGACATTCTCTTTTATCTCTCTCTCTCTCTCTCTTTCCTTCCTTCCCTTTATCAACCCTAAATTTTATCTTATCTTCTTCCTCTTCCCTTCCCTCACTTTCCTTCCTTCCTTCTCTCTCTCTCTCTCTCTCTCTCTCTCTCTCTCTCTCTCTCTCTCTCTCTCTCTCTCTCTCTATCTTGAGGGGGGGGGACAGTGTTCAGAAATTTACAGCAACTATTTTTTTTCTATATTCCAAAGTCTCTCTCTCTCTCTCTCTCTCTCTCTCTCTCTCTCTCTCTCTCTCTCTCTCTCTCTCTCTCTCTCTAATTGGTTACTGATTGATTCTACTGCTGATGTCTGCTGTTTGGTGTGTGTGTGTGTGTGTGTGTGTGTGTGTGTGTGTGTGTGTGTGTGTGTGTGTGTGTGTGTGTGTGTGTGTGTGTAATTTAAATACCTTTCCCTTTCCATGAGTTTTGTAATCATAACTTTGAAGATGCAAAAATAAAATAAATAAATAAATAAAAAGAAAAGAAAAAAATAGCCAGGTTTTGTTTTCTCAATATTATTTTTTATGTGCTTGAAAAAATAGGAGGAGGAGGATTAGGAGGAGGAGGAGGAGGAGGAGGAGGAGGAGGGTGGTCATCTGTTCACAAAATTTAATTCTCTCTCTCTCTCTCTCTCTCTCTCTCTCTCTCTCTCTCTCTCTCTCTCTCTCTCTCTCTCTCAATGTTCTGTTTACACCTTTCTCTCTCATTCCATTACACTCTTATATGTTTAACAAGCTCACTTTCATTTATCTTTCCGTCTATTGTATTTTCATTATATTTGCATTGTATTTTTAAACATCGGCGCCTCAGTTCGCCTCTCTGAAGTTGCTGGGATATGCATGGACTGTTCCGTGATCCCAGTGATAGTCTTACACGACTTATGCATCTTGAATGGAAAAGTCAGGGGTAGTTTAAAAGTCCTAGTGGTAATTTGACGCTTCTTCTGTACCATGAACGTGAAAAAACACCCGTGAAAACCCGATTAATCTTCTCTGTGCCCTTGGGAAATAGTCGTAATGGGAGCCAGGGACGTCTGTTTGAATAGCCTCTCGTAAAAGTTGCTTGGACTTCAATGGACTGTTCCGTGATCCCAGTGATAGGTTTACACGACTTAAGTATCTTGAATGGAAAAGTCAGGGGTAGTTTAAAGGTCCTGGTGGTAATTTGACGCTTCTTCTGTACCATGAACGTGAAAAAACACCCGTGAAAAAACGACTAATTATCTCTGTACCTTTGGAAAATAGGGGCGCCTGTTTGAATATCCTCTCGTAAAAGTTGCTTGGATTTCCATGGACTGTTTCGTGATCCCAGTGATATAGTTTTACACGACTTATGTATCTATCTTGAATGGAAGAGTCAGGGGTAGTTTAAAAGTCCTGGTGGTAATTTCACGCTTCTTCTATACCATGAACGTGAAAAAACACCCGTGAAAGCCCGATTAATCTTCTCTGTGGCCTTGGGAAAGAGGGACGCCTGTTTGAATAGCCTCTCCTACAGTTGCTGGGGTATTCAAGAACTGTTTCGTGATCCTAGTGAGCTTTACACGACTTACACATCTTAAACGGAAAAGTCAGGGGTAGTTTAATGGCCCTGGTGGTAATTTGACGCTTCTTCTGTACCATGAACGTGAAAAAACACCCGTGAAAACCCGATTAATTTTATCTGTGGCATTGGGAAACAGTCGTAATGGGAGCCAGGGACGTCTGTTTGAATAGCCTATCGTACAAGTTGCTGGGATATGCATGGACTGTTCCGTGATCCCTGTGATAGTTTTACACGGCTTATACATCTTGAATGGAAAAGTCAGGGGTAGTTTAATGGCCATGGTGGTAACTTGACATTTCTTCTGTACCATGAACGTGAAAAAACACTCGTGAAAACCCGATTTAATCTTTTCTGTGGCCTTGGGAAATAGTCGTAATGGGACTCAGGGACGTCTGTTTGAATAGCCTCTCGTAAAAGGTGGTTGGATTTCAATGGACTGTTTCGTGATCCCAGTGATATAGGTTTACACGACTTAAACATCATGAATGGAAAAGTCAAGGGTAGTTTATTGGCCCTGGTGGTAATTTGACGCTTCTTCTGTACCATGAACGTGAAAAAACACCCGTGAAAACCTGACTAATCATCTCTGAAGCCTAGGAAAAGGGGGACGCCTGTTTGAAGAGCCTCTCGTAAAAGTTGCTTGGATTTCAAAGGACTGTTTTGTGATATAGTGATACTTTTACACGGCTTCTGCACCTTGAACGGAAAAAAAAGTCACCGCCACCCGTGAAAAAACGATCAATCTTTCTCTGTGGCCTTGGGAGTCATAATGGGAGCCCAAGACGTTTAAAAATATACAACCTATGAATACTATTTTTGATCTTTTTATTACCTGTATGATAGAAATAATCTCTCTCTCTCTCTCTCTCTCTCTCTCTCTCTCTCTCTCTCTCTCTCTCTCTCTCTCTCTCTCTCTCCATCCTTTCCAACTTATATCCTTTCCTGATTTTATTTCTTTGTTTTCTTTACTTTCTTCCCATATCTCTCTATATTATTCCCATTTGCGTACATTAATATTTTTAGTAGTAGTAGTAGTAGTAGTAGTAGTAGTAGTAGTAGTAGTAGTAGTAGTAGTATAACACGAATTTGATAATGTTA